>NC_089225.1:45010664-45316497 GCF_963924675.1 Phocoena phocoena | reverse complement strand
TTCACATATACTCTGCAAATACAGCCTTAGAGAAATCCCAAACTGCTGACATACAAAACTAGAACGTGTAATAGGTACAATCCCATCTTTAATCCTAAACTGTAATATCACCCTCAACAGGCAATATGTGAGTACTTTTATCATAAATGTCATAGGTTCCAAAAGCAAAAATACATTTCAATTCAGTGATATTTTGTTTCAGACTTTATCATATTTTCAAACATCAAACTATGCAATTTAGACCCAATGAGTCTCTTTTATCTCACTGCTTTAAGTCTGAAATCTTATCTTTCACTACTGTGTTCTTTGGGTTACATTACATGGAAGAGGTCCTAAAGGAAGACCAAAATCAAAAATATTTTGAAAAAAAAATCTCTGTATAGTAAAATTGATCTTGGTTCATTATCTACTTAATGGGGAATGCTCGACAAACAAAACTTCAAAAAGTTATTCTTGGCAAAGATGTTATAATGAAAACTCAAGTATTCAGATGAGCAGCTGTTTAGATGACTCTTAAAATACTGTTCAACTCTGAGAGACTGGGATTTAGGTCACGAATCAATTTAAGGAACTCTATCTGCTGAGTAAGTTCCTCGTATTTCTTATAACAATAGCAATATTGGTAGAAAGAAAAGCCCCACAGCCAACAGGGGAAATGGTACTTACGAATATTGTGTCAGCAGTTCCAAATCATTATGCATGTTGATTGGATATGCTTCACTAAGTTCAAACAACTTCTCCAGGGCCTCATAAATGAAAATGATGCAAATAAGAGAAGCAAAAGCTTCTTCAGTAAACCGGGTGATATAGCAGACAAGGGAGCTTGCATCAGTGGCCACAAGTATGATACACAGGGTTGCAGTCCAAAGTCCAATACTAGCTCTTAAAGATAGGTATGACAGCCCATATTCTCTAGGAGGGGGAAAAGAACAGTGGAAAGAAGGTCATTTAACAGCTTGCCACCATTTTAAGTAGATGGAAGTAAGTCTAATTCAGGAAGTGAAAGTAAATAAGCTTCACGTCCCATGAGTATCTAAACTCAAGACTTTGTCTAAAGGGAAAACCTAAGGGTACAAAACTCAAAGAGGTTTCTCAGTGCTTAGAGCTGAATATAATTTTTTTTGAATATAATTTTTTATAAATATTACATAACAATATACATCAATATTTTACTGTTCCTTTATTTCCATGGAGAGACAAAAATGGCAAACTGAATCAAATCAGCAACTTCTACCTCTCCCAGCAGATCTCCAAATGTGATGTTGGAAGAAGATTAAATACAGCAGAGAAATAGAAAGGGGCTGAGGGCCAAAAGTATATAACACTTACTTGCAAAATTTAAACAAAATCTTTTCAAACACCAAAACTGGTCCTGTACTGCCTAATATGGTAAGAGGCTGTCCACCAAAGAGAGAATAGGCTATCCCAGTCATGGACGCTCCAAAGAGAGATTCGATTGCACTCTGTGTAGAGATATAAATGATTCCATTATCTAAGCTGTACAGGCTGCGATTATAACTGGGGAGAAAATATGTAAAATACATGGGTCTTTTTTCCCTTTGCTATGAAGGGCCTAGCAACCTTGGGCAGGAGGTGGGGTAGGAGGATAAAAAAAAGGCGGCAGGCAGTCAGCAGACTGTGAATGGCAGTGGACAGGGATATGTCCTCTCCCCCTTCCTTATCTCACTTTTCTTTTGCTTACTAAAAGTTTACATGTATTCATAATAAATGTCTGGCAGAAGCATGGCCTATATAAATAGGAAAATGGACCTCTTATGAGGCAAGAACCAGAGGCTAAAGCTAGCCTAGGACTGGGGGGCCAGGGATGAGATCAGAACCTTGTGTAAGATAAGCATTAGTTGTTCTGAGATATTCCACTCCCTGATTACCAGTTCCATTAGTCATCTAGGAAATTCGTGTGAACTTTGTCTGCCAGACCATACATCAAATCTCTCCTCATAAAGGAAACCAAAATTAAATGCACACTCATCTAACTATGAATCTTAAAAGCTGATTAAGTTTCAAAGTTCAGAGAAAAGTATAATACATACTATTCGCCCTTCAGTTGCTTCTCCTAGCAGTCCTCCAAATGTGATGACAGGAGACATACACGCGCAGTAGAGAAACAGAAAAGATGCTAAGCACTGCAAGCTGAAAGCATCTCTGAAGTCACTCCAGAAGTATGGAGCTTTTCTTTTGATATCTAAAATAAGTCCCCCAAAAATCCTAAGACAGGGGGGAAAACACAATAGTGACACACAAATATAAAAATCACAGAAATCAAAATGCTCATTTGCTTTGTTGCCAGGTCACAGTACAGGTTTTCCATCAGCAGAGATGAGACCCATATTAACATGCTAGGTTTTACTATGATGATCTACAGGAATGGCTTTGTACCACTATGTCACTTCAATCCCTAACCAAATATTGTGTCAACAGCCAAAAAAATCCTAGGTTCTCTCAAACAAGGCTCACAGCTGTTCATCAATCAAAATTCAAATAATGAGAGTTAAGGATTACTCTAATCTCTGTGCCACTTTACAACAACTTATTCCTAAAATCAGGCCTACCATTCTCAATCATTGGCAATATTTTCTAATTGTTTACATTCCATTTAGTGTAGCAGAAAGTGAAGGAGGGAAGGTAAACTGATTTTTGTACAGTCCAATAGTGAACATCAACTTAGAGAGAAAAAGTGGCATATAACCATGGCTCCAGTTACCCACTCTCTTTGTGAAAAAAAACCCTTGCCAAATAATACTCCAGACAGGCACTTAAATGACCTTATGGATGACAATACTTAGTAGAGAGAGGTAAGTTCCAGAGTTGTTTTCATTTTTAGGAAACTAAGACAAGGACCTTACAATAAGCAACCTAGATAAATGTACTTTTGATCCACTATTGTCTAAACATAGTCAAACATCTATCATTCACAAGACAATAATGACCTTATTTGGGAAAAATGCATATGTTCTAAATATATCCAAAAACCACATTAAAGCATTTGAAGGATGATTTTTTTTGGGGGGGTGGGGAAGAGAGAAGCATTAAATTGTGAAATATTGCCTAAAATCTGAGGACTGGAACTTTTTAATCTGTTAGGAATGAGAGCATTAAACAGCTATTCTCATTCTTTGAACATTTAATAACAATATGCAGATTTAACATTTGACTACCAAAAGCTCTTTGTGTTCTATGGGATAAAGATGTCATATTAAAATGAATAAGGCTGTGATTAAGTTCCTACATGGAGGTTAAAAAAAACCTATTATGTTCAACATACTGCCAGTATGCTAAATATACTTGGTTTATGGAAAAATATTAAAGTCTTGTTATTTATTTTCTAAATAGGAATATAATCTGGCAATCTAAGAATCACCTCAAAAATGATGGTTCTCTTGAGAAATAAATTCTGATTTGCCTTGAAAGATGTACCTCTTCAGAATAAATTCTATTATTTTTAATTGCCCTAATATAGGCACAATAGTAACTATCTTACTGTTATGTGAGTGATAGAATCGTTATGTTTTTCTAGTGATTGTTTCCATCAGAGGGATGTGGAGTAGGAGAGGTTGAGAAGAATGAAATTTCAATTGAAAAAAAAGGACATTTAAAATTCAGAGAAGCTTGCAAAGAACCTGTGAAATTCACACACGCAAAGATCATCTTAGGTTAGGTTCCTTTACCTGTGTTTAGTAAAACACATACATAATTTTTATTTGGGGGATCATTTCTGAATGATTTGTTAACTTGCCAAAGTCACAATTCAGAACAGATTTAATCTACGAGTCTATTTATTCATTCAGTTATGATTTATACCCCACCTAATCCCCAAAAGAATTTGAGGTGGTTATGAACTATTACTTAGTAGTTAATATTTATAGGTTTGATAGTACTTTCTATTAGACCACTCTTTTCTAATTAATTACTTATTAGGGTATACATTAGTCTAAATAGCTGTTATATTACTGTGTCATAAACGTGCTTTTAGCAGCATAAATCTAAATCCGGAAGTGGGAGGTCATTGCAGAGAACAGTGCAAGAGCAGCCCAGATGTGCACCAGCAACTCCAGGAGAGCAGATGAGTAATGGATACTTCAAGTCATGTCAGCAACAGAATCTGTGGAAGAACTCTGGAGAAGCGAAGATACCGGATATTGGTGACCTGGGAGGATTTAGGAAGCAGTAAGGAAAAGTGAACTTTGAAAAAAATCTAAGCTATGTGGCATGTTACACCTGAGAGAGAGAGAAAAAAAAAAAAACAACAGAAATAAAAAGACAGCATTTGAAAATATGAAAGTAAACAGAAGGAGTAACAATGTTTCTAGTACAGGGAAAAGGAAAAAATTGTTTGAACCATCTCAAATTAGGTACGGGAGCCTGAGGAAGACATCTCCTCAGAGACAAAACATAGATAAAGGGAAAGAACGCAGGAGAATTAAAATGCACAGAGTTGTCAGAAACTGGAAAGTCATCTTAGAGGACACAGTGAAAGCAGTACAGGAAATGGCCCTGAGGCGAGAGGAGCACCAATCCTGCAAAGCCTCTGCAATTGCCTTCAATTATAATGGAGGCTGTGTGCACACATTCCCTGAAGAGAGACCCACCCAAAGGTTCTGATTTTCTGCTCACACATTTCTTGGAGAGAGACAAGCTGTCAAAACACCACAAAGAATCATTTTAAGAAATAAATTGAAGCTTTCATCTCTTCAAAGATGTGTGATTAGAAAAATAAATCATATAGTTCTTTCAAATTACTACCGTAAAAATAAAAAATACTATTATATACATCCTACTTGCATGTAATGAGACAGGGTCTATAAGACTGAGTTCTTGGTATTTATTTTCATTTCCATCCTGAGCTTGAAGTTTTCAACAGGCTCTTTTGGAAAGGGCAACTGACAGTTTTCTTATTCATTCTAAGAATCTGTGAATGTGTTTTAATGCATAGCAATATGAAAGACTAGGTATATTAAAATGAAATGGTGTATTCACTGTTCTGGTTTAATAATAATGACAATCATTAGTAACTACAGAGAAATCAAATTAATTGGCATATTCATCCCCCAAAGAGTAGGTATCCAAAGTATAAAAACAAATTAGTTCTCAAAACAGCAATTCCCGACACACAAAAAAGGTATATATCATTTGGTCTTTGAAGTCCCATACAAGGGCTTTTCACTAACCTTCCAGTTCGCTGGAGTTCAGGTCCACTATGTCCTCCGTGGGGCTCGGCTTCCCCATGAGCTGCTGTTCCATTTGGTACAGCAGGAATCTTCCTCTTCTCCTGCGGGAAGTTTTTTTGTTTTGTTTTTGTTTTTGAATTTCAGGTGCTAGTTGTAAATAACAAAAACAATTTTTTTTCCCTTGAGGCAATAATACGCAGAGTGCTAAGAACCCAGGCTCTGTTACTTGTTTGTTATATGACCTCTAGAAAGTTTTCTAGCCACCTAAAGCCTAAGTTCCCTCCTCCTTTTACTGGTGATAATAACAGTACCTATCAGTGTGGTTGAGAGAATGAAATAAGGTGATGAACATTAATTCATTCTTTCAACTAATTATTGAGTGCCTAGTGTGTGCCATTCATTTTTATGGGATGCTATAGATGTAAAGGTGAGCAAGAAAAAGCATTATGTTAGTGGAAACAAACAACAAACTTAAAATGTCACGTAGAGATAGAGATACAAAGAAAATAAAGTAAGAAATGGGGACAGAGTGAGACCAGGTTTAAGATAGGTCGAGGTGAAGAGGTGTTAGTGGTGTTATATCCCTGGCCTAGTTCAACTGTTCAATAAGCATTAACTGTTATCATTAGCTATTTTTAAAATATATTTCCCTCTCTGATCCTGGCTTAGATCCTCCTACCCAAGCTTCTTTCCAACACAAAGCGATCCAAAAGACTATCACAAAAGGAAGCTTCTAATTGAGCCAATGACAAATTAACTGAGGTTATGTAAGTGCTGTTTCCCCATAGGTCTATTCCGCCCACTTTTGTCAGTGACAGAGAGTTTAAAAAATCAGAAAATCCTACCTACTGGTGATCTTGGAGCACACCAATGTGTTCAAAAGTGCTTAAAAGGACAATAATTTTTTTTTTTTTTTTTTTTTTTTTTTTTGCGGTACGTGGGCTTCTCACTGTTGTGGCCTCTCCCGTTGCGGAGCAACAGGCTCCGGACGCGCAGGCTCAGCAGCCATGGCTCACGGGCCCAGCCGCTTTGCGGCATGTGGGATCTTCCCGGACTGGGGCACGAACCCGTGTCCCCTGAATCGGCAGGCGGACTCTCAACCACTGCGCCACCAGGGAAGCCCAAAAGTGCTTTAAAGGACAATAAAAAATTTTTTAATGGTGAAATTAAACTTTTTACTTGACTGCCATTCCAAAATAGTGTAAACATGTAAACATGTTCTTTGTATTTAGTGTAAACATGAACAAGTGTGAATTATCAAATGATCTTATTACAATGGGACATTTAGATAAAATGGTACAGATTTAAAACATGACAAAAAATACATTTTGAAATGCACAAAATATAGGAAAGTTCATTGCTTAATATTTTGCAATTTCCTGGGTATATAAATAGATACAATGAATTGAAGTTCAGAGATAAAAGAGAGTATGTCTGTCAACTGATGAAGGAACGGCCTTTACAGGTAAATTAACTATCATACATCAGTAAAGGGCTGTGATAGTGGCCCTCAGTACTCTCAATACCCAATAATCACCTAGGGAAAGATTTCTTAGCAAGCCTCAGAAGGCAAGTGATATTTGTTCTTCTGGGGAATTATCTCTGACTGCATAAATTAATTCATTGTTTTACAGTGGGAAGAGCTATACATTGATAAGGCAAGTGATAAGCCATGAAGGATATTTGTCATTCTAAAGTAACAATTTTCTCAAGGAGTGGTCATCTTCTAGTAAGACAAAAAGGTTTTTGAAAAAAGAATTGTGTATGTATAGTACCAATGAATATTCCGAGGAAAATACAGGAAATTTTTGTTTGTTTGTTTTTCAGACTTTTTTTTTTTTGTTTGGCCAAGCCGCGCAGCCTGAAGGATCTTAGTTCACCGACCAGGGATCGAACCCAGGCCATGGCAGTGAATACACCGAGTCCTAACCACTGGACTGCTAGGGAATTCCCCAGACATTTTAAGTAAAATCAATAGGTGAGTAGATATTTGACTAGGCAAATTAAACAATTTATTAATTCAGTCAACAAACACTTATTGGGAGCCAATTTGTGTCAGGTTCTAGGCTGCACCACTGTATACCTGGGGACAAATCAGGCCTGTGGCGCTTATGTTCTAATGGGGAAGGCAAACAGTAAACCAGTAAACATGTAAGTAAATTAATTCTATGGTGTGTTAAAAAGATTAAAAACCAGGGAGAGTTTGGGATTAAAATATACACACTACTATATATAAAATGGATAACCAACAAGGACCCACTGTATAGCACCGGGAACTATACTCAATATCTTGTAATAACCTATAATGGAAAAGAATCTAAAAAAGAATATATATATATATATATATGTGTGTGTGTGTGTGTGTGTATATATATAACTAACTGAATCACTTTGTTATACATCTGAAACTAACACAAGTTTGAAATCAACTATATTTCAATAAAAATTAAAAATAGGGCTTCCCTGGTGGTGCAGTGGTTAAGAATCCGCCTGCCAATGCAGGGGACACAGTTTCGAGCCCTGGTCCTGGAAGATCCCATATGCCGCGGAGCAACTAAGCCCGTGTGCCACAACTACTGAGCCTGCGCTCCAGAGCCCGCAAACCACAACTACTGAAGCCCACGTGCCTAGAGCCCGTGCTCCGCAAACAAGAGAAGCCACCGCAATGTGAAGCCTGCGCACCGCAACGAAGAGTAGCTCCCGCTCGCCGCAACTAGAGAAAGCCTGAGTGCAGCAACAAAGACCCAACGCAGCCAAAAATAAATAAAACATAAATAAATTTTAAAAAAAGATGTCTTAAAATTTTTTTTTTAATAAATAAGTAAATAAATAAATAAAATTTGTTTCCAAGTTTCTTCTGATATCTCCAACCTGAATTATTAGAAAGAAACGTTGAACAGATCTGCTTCTTCCTTTTGGGGATTGAGAGAGGTTTGGTGGATTTAATAAGATCCTTGAGATGTCCATATTTATGTAGCATTATGTACATGCCAGACTCTAGAGAGAGAGATGATATCAAATGGTTTTTTTCAAATGCAGAATATATAATAAAGAAAAAATAAAGAAATAAAAACTATGGAAAAGTAAAAATTTAGAGCAGACTAAGGTGGGGATGTGAGGTATAGGGAGGAGGAACTGGGAATTACAAATGGAGTGTCACTTGAGAAAAACTTGAGGGAGTCAAGAGAATTAGCCATAGAATAACTGGGGAACATCCAGGCAAAGAACAGCCAGTGGGATAGACTTAAGGCAGGAGTGTGGCTGCAGGGTTTGAAGAACAAGGAGGCGGGAGGCCAAGGAGAGGAGTGAGCAAGAAAGAGACAGGAGATGACTGAGAGGTGAAGGGAAGCCAGACTCTATAGGTTTAGTAGAACATGGTAAGTATTTGGCTTTTATTCTTAATGAAATGAGGCGCTTTTGCAGGATTTTAAGGAAAGGAGTAGCATGACCTAACACTCTGGCTGCTGTGTTGAGAACAGATTCTAGGGGCCAAGGGTAGAAACAAGGAGACTGGTTAGGAGGCTATTTCAGTAATCCAGGAGAAAGATGGTGGTAGCTTGAACTAGGGGGGTGGCAGTGGCAACAGTGAGAAATCGTATAATTCTGGATAAATATTGAAGGCAATGCCAAGAGTATTTCCTGGCAGAATTGAAGTCAGGTATAAGAGAGAAGAATAAAAGTTTCTGGTTTGGTCAATTGTAAGTATGGAGTTAACACTTATTGAGATGGGAAGGTACAGATGGAACAGACTTTGAGAAAAGATCAGAGTTTCTTATATTCTTCAGGAAACATTATATTGCCTTTTATAATATAAATGCAAAGATGTTTATAGGTACAGAAATAATACACTCTATAATTCAGTTCCAACTTTAGCATGTTGAATTTTAGATATCTAAAAGACACCCAAGTAGAGACACAAGATAGGCATTTGGATAAGTAACTTGCAAGTGCAAGGTGAAAGATAAATTTGGGAGAGGATTTAAAGCTATAAGATTGGATGATATTACCAAGAGAATGAGTGTAGAGGAGAGAAGACCACTAAGGACTGAGCCCTGCATCACTTCAATATAAAGAAATCAGAGAGAAGAGGGGCAACCAGCAAATGAAACTGAGGAGTCACCAGTGAGGTATAAAGAAAACCAAGAGTGTGGGATTTTGGGAGCCAAAGAAAAGAAAATATATCAAGGAAAAGGGAGTCATCAATTCTGTCAAAGGCTGCTGATTGATAGGCTAAATAAAATATAGACTGAAAATTGACCTTGGAATTTAACATTGTGGAGGTCTTTGGCGACCTTCATGTAAGTAAATTTTAGTAAAGTGATGGGGGCAAATGCGTTATGGAGGTAGGTTTAAGAGAGAATTGAAGGATAAAAAAGAATGAAATCTTGCCATTTGCAACAACATGCATGGACCTAGAGGATATTATGGTAAGTGAAATAAGTCACACAAAGACAAATACTCATACAATCTCATTGATACGTGGAATCTAGAAAACAAAACAAACAAACAAAACAAAAACAGGCATAGGGGCAGAGAACAAATGGGTGGTTGCCAGAGGGGAGGAGGTGTGGGGATGGGTGAAATAGGTGAAGGGAATTAAGAGGTACAAACTTCTAGCTAGAAAGTAAATAGGTCATGGGGATGTATTACACAGCATAAGAATGTTGTCAATAACACTGTAATAATTTTATATGGGGACAGGTAGTTATTGGACTTACCGTGGTGATCACTTCGTAATATATTTAAATATCGAATCACTATGCTGTATGCCTGAAACTAACATAATATTGTACTTCAACTATATTTCAATTAAAAAATGAGAGAATTGGAGGAGAGGAATTGGAGGCAGATAGTACGGAGAACCCTTCTGTTGCACTGGGTTATAGAAGGGAACAAAGAAATGGATGAGTAGCTGGCAGTGATAGTGGCATTGAGAATTCTTTTTTTGAGATTTACAAATTAACAATGTTGTTTGCTAATAAAAATGATATAATACAGAACAAAAGACCTGATGATATAGGGGAGAAAGAGGAGGATTGGGGAGTAATGTTTTTGAGTAGGTGTGAAGAGATGGGATCTACTGCACAGATAGAAGGCTGACTTTGGATAATTCATCAATAGTAATATATGGGAAGGCAGAGGATGTAGGTGCTGGCGGTAGATAAATATGGTTTTGGGAATCTACAGAAGTTCTCTTTTGATTATTTTAATTTTCTTAGGGAAGTAGGAAGCAAGTCAACATCTGAAAGTCAGAAAGCATGTGCTGAAGGTTTGAGGAGAGAAAACAGGTGTGAGATAATAATGTAGAGAATGGATTGAACTCGGGAAGTAGGGTATAATGAACTTGTAATATAAAGGGCCTACCTGAGGTATGTGGTCATGAATTATATGAGATTAGTCAATGTAGCTGTATGTTTTCCTTCAGTCACTCTCAGCTGCATCAATGGAGGTATAGACCAAAGAACTGAACTCACACAGTGTTGTGGTTTTGACAAGCAAGTAAATGGCATGAGAGAAAAGCAAGGAAGTTGAGGGTATACACAAGGGAGTGATTATAATGATTGACACAATGTTCTAACAGTATTTTCAAGGGTATCCCTTGAGATGACTATTTATTCTTCTCTTAACTGAAAGTAAAATGTATTAAAAATACTGTGATTTGCACATTCTGGAAGAATAAAAACCATGGAGATTATCCCATGGAGGAAAATATTATTTGAATGAATAGGAAGTCAGAGTGCTTAATTTATTTCAATTCATTTTAATCAAAGAAAACATAGTTTCATAGTATCTATTATTCAATTCCGACATACATTTAAAAAATATTAATGTTGTAAAGAAACACAGAGTGTATCTAATTCAAACTCATTATATAAAATTGTGTTGTTTAACATTATAGTAACTAACTACACATGGCTATTTAAATTTAAGTTAATTAAAATTAAAAATTCAGTTCCCCAGTTGCAGTAGCCAAATTTCTAGTGCTCAGTAGTGGCTTGGCTTATTAGATAGCATAGATATAGAACATTTCTATCATTGCAGAAAGTTCTGTTGGACACACTGATATAGAACACCAGTACAGAAAGGTTATGGTATCTGTTTAAGATCACACAAATAGATAATAGCAGAACCCAGGTGCCTTGATTCTTAATTCAATGTTCTTTCTACTACTGCCTCTCAGTACCCAGAATCCAACAATTAATCCTGGTTTTAAAGTCTCATAAAATTAATTTTGAAAATACAAAGCTCCCATGCCTTCACTTGCCTCAGAAACATCATTTCTCAAAGGGAAGGTGCTTTCAAAAATGCTTTACTTTAGGGCTTCCGTAGTGGTGCAGTGGTAAAGAATCCACCTGCCAATGCAGGGGATAGGGGTTCAAGCCCTGGTCCGGGAAGATCCCACATGCCGCGGAGCGACTAAGCCCGTGCGCCACAACTACTGAGCCTGCGAGCCACAATTACTGAGCCCATGTGCCACAACTACTGAAGTCCGCATGTCTAGAGCCCATGCTCTGCAACAAGAGAAGCCACCACAATGTGAAGAGCAGCCCCTGCTCGCCGCAACTAGAGAAAGCCTGCACGCAGCAATGAAGACCCAATGCAGCCAAAAATAAAGTAAATAAATTCTTTTAAAAAGGCTTGACTTTAGTTTTAATGTTTGAAAAGCAAATTGGTGTTTTAACAAGTGACTTTTAAGGTCTCATATTCAACATATTAGTATTTTCACTAAATGTTTCCAAATAACATCAATTAAAGAGATTCTTTCTTATTACTTCAAGAAGCATTATCCTGCCTTTGCTAATACTGTAAGTGCAAAGGTGTATGCAAATACAAAAATAAGACCATCTAAACCCTTAAAATTACTCTTTAAGCAACTTACTTTATTTAGTAGTAGATCAACTGAAATGGTTAAGTAGTACACCTGCTCATTTACCCACCTCTG
The DNA here is from genome assembly GCF_963924675.1 of Phocoena phocoena. Taxonomy (NCBI): domain Eukaryota; kingdom Metazoa; phylum Chordata; class Mammalia; order Artiodactyla; family Phocoenidae; genus Phocoena; species Phocoena phocoena. The sequence continues at coordinate 45,304,368 of NC_089225.1, read as the reverse complement.
GCTAACCAGAAAAGCTTCTATGTCTAGAGCTGGGTCAATTAGGCCATCTGTACTTCAACTAAGGCAGCACAGTCAACTACTAAGGCGGCTGAACTCCACAGGAACAAGAGCCAAAGGCAAGGCTTGGGTAGATGACCGCAGAGAGAGTTGGAGGAGGCAGATTCAACAGGAATAGAGATGGCGATATGAGTGGGCTTAAGACATTTGGCCACCACTCTCAACCAAGACATGCCTGCAATAAGAATCTCACCCCAAACGACAGCAATGGTCTTTATTTCTATCTTTCTGCACTGTATAACAAGTAAAATGCACATTCAATTTTTATAGGGAGAATTTTTACAATTTTCACACCATATGCCCACACAAAAGTAATAGAAACAAAAGAATTATTTTAAAAAATTCTTCAAATCATAAATGTGATTAGCAGAAACAGGGAGTTTTCCATGCAATATGACTAAACCATGCCTTTGAATTTTCCTAACACTTGCCAATTTCAAAGTGATGTATCAGAATATGGAAAGACAGTAATGAACTTTTTCTCAAGCATATTTTCTATTTTTATTAAAATTTCAATTTTCCTCCAGTATAGTATGTTTTAAGGTGGGTCTAAAATCTTTCTAGGCATGTGAGACTGTCATTTAGTAGAATATCATCAATACACCAAATCTGTGTTGAATAGGAAGATTTTACAACTTCATATCCCTGCCTTTTTAGAGATTTATTAGGTTCTGGTACCAATTCAAATGTGGTGGGAAATTTAACTCATTTCTGGCACTATTTACCCAGAGATAGCATCAGATTCCACAGGTCGAGGGCTCAGTCCTGCAAGACTGTCCACCAATCAGACCCCATTTCAGGTTGTTGCTGGTGCTTCTGATCAACTAGCTATAAATCTGAGGGTTCCCATGAACCCCTTCTCAGGTTCAACTAATTTGCTAGAGTGGCTCATAGAAGTCAGAGAAACATTTTATTTACTTGATCACCAGTTTTATTATAAAAGGATATAACTCAGGAACAGCCAGATGGAAGAGATGCATAGGACAAGGCATGGGGAAAGGTCAAGGAACTTCCATACCCTCTCCAGGCACACCAGTCTTCCCAATCTCTATGTGTTCACCAACCCCGAAGCCCTCTGAACCCTGTCCCTTTGGGGTTTTGTGGAGGATTCATTACACAGACATGATTGATTAAACCAATGGCCATTGGTGATTGAACTCAAACTCTAGCCCCTCTCACCTCCCTGGAGGTAACCTCCAGGGAGTAACCTCATTAACATAACAAAAGACATCTTTGTTGCTTTCAGCACTTAGAAAATTCCAAGCATTTCAGGAGCTCTCTGCCAGAAATAGGGACAAAGACCACATACATGTTTCATATTATAAATCACAGTATCACAGAAGTTATCATTTAAATCATTTGAATCTTTGGATTGGTTATACTATATTAGTACATATATTAAAAACACAACAAAATGATGGTAGTCTTAAGAGTATTTTCGTATATACATACCTGGGAAGGAACATTTTTGGGAGGCTCTATTCGAATGCTTGGATCCCATTCTCCAGGAGGGAGAACAGTAACCTGATCCAGAAATTCATCAATTCCTGATACCAAGTCATTACGATCTTTAGCTTTGTAAGCAACATCATGAAATACCTAAAGAAGGAAAATAATCATTTATAGATAAAAAACAATTATAAAATCTTAATGTGTTCTTTGTTTTCATCTCCCAGTTATTTCACATGTGATTATAACAATTTGAATAAGAAGCTCTAACTAAAGAAGTTTTTAATGTAAAATATTATAGCTTAGTTTATTCTATGATTGCACACACTTATTTTTTCTTAGAATGCTAGGTGAATGTTGAAATTTCTGGTGGCAAGAGTAAGAGAAGGGAAAGGAGGGGCTTCCCTGGTGGCTCAGTGGTTGAGAGTCCACCTGCCGATGCAGGGGACACAGGTTTGTGCCCTGGTCCGGGAAGATCCCACATGCTGTGGAGCGGCTGGGCCCGTGAGCCATGGCCGCTGAGCCTGTGCTCCGCAATGGGAGAGGCCACACAGTGAGAGGCCTGCGTACCGCAAAAAGAAAAAAAAAAAAAAAAAAGAGAGAGAAGGGAAAGGAGGATAGACGGAAGTTCATTAAACTAGAATTAATGATTCAAGTTTGGCAAACATTGTTTAAATATGTGTAAGTCAAACTTCCTGAAAGAAGCCCTTGCTTTAAAATAGAGATAAAAATTTACAGAATATATTAGAAATTTTAACAATATTTATACCGTGGCATAAACTAATGCTAACCATTGAATAAATGATGGACTAATCAATAAATGATAATAAGCCAAGTAACTATATAAAAGTGAAATTGGATCTTTACCCACATCCCCCACAAAAAGCAATTCTAGGTATTAAAAACTTAAATATGAGAGTTAAAGTATTAAACTCATTGGACAGAATATAGAAGGATATATTTATTACCTCAGGGTAAGCAATAATACAAACCTCAAAGATTTAGTGTCAAAACAAAGCACATAATTTTTGCTGTTCTTCAAGAGAAAAAAAAAAAAGAGGTGTTCAATAATGTCAAATGCCAGTAAGAGATCAAGTGACATGAGTACTGAACACAGGATAGTATATTTCGTAAATGGTGACCTTACAGAAAGCAGTTTCAGTAGAGTGGTAGTGACAAAAATCATACTGTAACACACTGAGATAAATGAAGCTATGATATTCAGGACCAAGTAGAGATCAGCCTTTCAAAACTGTTGAGATTCAGATTCATTCAACATTTCAGTGGTACATGCTATGTTAAGGAGCAAGAAATTTTAAGGATGGGAAAAACCTGGACTTTTATTTCATACGTATTTCTTAAGTAGCTACTATATGTTGGGCATGTTTGCTAATTGAACAGAACAAGTCAGTGTTGACTTAAGAGCTAGGTGACAGAGAAAATTGTTGGTGCAAAAATCCAAAACAAGAAAAAGAATCCCTTGATTTTGCTTTGGCTTTTGTTTTTATAAAACTATGTTATTTATGTTAATATACAATGACTTTACTATTATTTTAAAATAAGTTCACAAATATACATTTTAAAATTCTTAGTTTTCAGTTCTCTTATGATAAATATCAGCATACTTATCTACATAAACAAAAGCTCTTTGGAATGCTTAATAATTTTTAAGACTATATAAAAGGATTAATAAATCGGTAGTAGCGCCAATAAACAAAATCATATGATTTCTTTCTAGTAATGCTCAACAGGAAGGAAGAAAATAGATTACACTGACTCAAGATAAGGTGTTGCTAGGATGACTAGAACATTCAGTCATTAATTCATTTAAACAAAAATTTACTGAACCCTGACTGAGGGTCAGACACTACGTTAAGTTTGAAGATACAAAAGGAAAAGACAGTCTACCTACAAGAAGTTCCTGGTACAGACAGGAGAAAAACAAACAGAGCTTAGTCAACAAATATTTATTTGAGCACCTGACAAAATCAGGGAACAAAAATGAATATTAAGTGGTAACTGCTCTCATGGAATTTACAGCTTAATAGGGCAATACAATTCACCATTTTCTTAACTAAAGTAAACTGTAAGAATCAACTTTTTTTTTTTTTTTTTTTGTGGTACTTGGGCCTCTCACTGTTGTGGCCTCTCCCGTTGCAGAGCACAGGCTCTGGACGCGCAGACTCAGCGGCCATGGCTCACGGGCCCAGCCGCTCCGCGGCATGTGGGATCTTCCCAGACCGGGGCACGAACCCATGTCCCCTGCATCAGCAGGGGGACTCTCAACCACTGCGCCACCAGGGAAGCCCAGAATCAACATATTGAATTTTATTCTTAATGAGTATAATTGTTCAATGTATTTCAAAGCAGTTATATAAGCAGAACAATTTCTCCACCTGGGCTTTGAACAATAAAAACTTTTTTTCTCTTTTAAAAGTATTTAAACATTTTTTAAATATTAAATGAATGTACTATCATAATTTAATTTAAATGTCCTATTATAATTAACAGCTCTCATTTTTGGAGTAACTTTCTGGCCGAGTTTCTGCTTCTCTATCCCACTGCTCACAGAGAGTTAAACAAATTGCCCCAAAGCTAAGCTCTAAACTTTCAAGTCTAAAGGATTCATGTTTGAGCCTTCATTCAAGAGCTGATGCTTGTTCTCAAATTAGGTAGTTCTCATTTACCAAGGAAATAGATGGAAGTCCTTTCTCTGCTCTCATTCTAAATCTAAAATTTTAAAACCATGCATGTTTCTCTGTTGTTCTATGTCTACTTGATTAGTCAATAACTTTGGAATTGACTCTTTTCTTTTGAGAAAATCTTGACTCCTAATTGGGGAAAGGAAGTATTAGGAAGAGAGATAACTTGAGTATTTATGCACAATATGCTCCTCTCACCACATAAGATGTCCCATGCCCCAGATATATCTCAATGTAATATCTTAATGTCTTAGATGTGGAACCATAATATACCATAAAACATATGTGCATGAAAGTGACAGTAGTTAAATTATGACACAGTGTCATTTATTTTTCAATACTGTAAAAATTGCAAAATATTAATCAATATGGAAACACTAAAAGTAAAGATACGGTCAGTGCCTTCTCATAGAGAGTTCTACTAGAATAGGTTTGTGGAACTCATGAAGCCCTTTTGTCACTCTCCTGTCTTCTCCCAGATTTCCTCAACAGAATATGTTACTCTTTATAGTAGGCTAAGTAGAATCTTCTCAAAATATGTGTCCACCTGAACTTCAGAAAGCGATCTTATTTGGAATAAGGGTCTTCGCAGATGTAATTAAGGATCTCAAGATGAGATCATCCTGGATTAGGGTGGGCCCTACATCTAATGACATGTGTCCTTATAAGAAACATAAAGAGACAGAAAAGGAGAAGACACACAGAAACACAGGGGAGAGGGCCATGTGAAGACAAAGGCAGAGACTGGAATTTTGCTGCCACAAGCCATGGAATGACAGGAGCCACCAGAAGCTGGAGAGACAGGGACAGACTTTCCCCTAGAGGCTCCAGAGAGAATGTAGCCCTGCTGACATTTTGACTTCAGACTTCTGGCCTCCCAAAATATGAAAAAATAAATTACTTTTGTTTTAATTACCCAGTTTGTGGTAAGTTTTTATGCATAGGAAACTGATACACTCATTAAGTTGGTTCTTTCTGAAACAGATGAAAAAAATGTTTTTCTTCTAGCTTTTGGTTTCCTATGTGTAAATATCAATAACTAATTCATATAAAACCAGTAAACATAATTTGAACAGATATAATAGAAGAATTAATATTGAACCCCAACAAGTTCAAATTTTCAGATTTCATAAAACTAGGAAAAGTTATATGTAATACTAATTAGCTCTTTTCAAAGATTTCAAGTATCAGAAGCCATGTATTTCAATAAATAAATTATTAAATTATTTGGATGATATTCTAGAAATGTATAATCTCTTTGTTATTTACTACTGACTTTTGAATTTATGTCCCGTCTGTGATTTTTGCATATGCTCTTCTTTTACAATAAAAACAATAAAATAATAAAAACAGATTTTCATAACATGCTGTAGAATCCAAGAAACCAGTTATATGATACTACTTTTTATGTTTATTTTTATGATCTTACATTTCTGAGACATATATCTCTTTGAGAAGCTGATGAAAGCTTTTTCCAGTCCAAGAAAACTACACACAAATTTTTGTACATAGAAAAATTTGTGGGCTGTATCAGCGATCACAGGCCTCTTGAAATCTTCAGCTCCTCTAATGGTTAAAAGACTCCCAGGTTAAAAACATCTACATTTAGGCAATTATAAAGAGAGTTGATAGACGTTGCATGGCTTTTGGTGTCATGTATACTATTCAGATAAACTGACATTGTATTTGTTTTTTTTTGAGACCTTAAAATTATTTTGCCCCAAACAAGACCTGCAGTGATATTTACAATGGTGATCACTTTGGCAACACATATGTTACAAGGGGAATATTAATAAATACATTCTAAATGTCACTAAATAACAAATTTTCTTTAGAGCATGAGGTTTTAAAATGTTCATGTGTGTGAATTTATTACCCCTTTTGAACAAATTTTTCCAAAGGAAATTTTATAGGACAAACATTTAAAAGAAGGGGAATTCAATACAGAGAAATCTGATTCACAGCAAACTGTCATGAATACAGAACTCCAAAAGTTAGGTGTACCTAGTAAAGGGAAATGTTCCCAATGAACTTGAATAAATACCTCATCTGTCATTAGGGTTGCAATTGATCTGCCAATCTCATGGTACTGTTGCCCCTTTCCCAGGGGTCCCAGAAGAATGAACAAAAATCTGTAATTAAGAAGAAAAAAACACAAATGTTTCAAGGTAGAAATAAAAAATAATTTTAGTAGTACAGAATCACTCATCTCAAAGGAATTACTGAAGATAGGGATTTCGATGTAAAATAGTTCCATATTTTTCCACAGGTTATTATTACAGGTTTTCAAATATCTTATGATGTTTCAAAATGACTCATGCTTGAGATCCCTGAGCAATTGGAATCGTGGTTATTTTGCTCTGTTTCCTTCATTTAGTTACCTATCGTGCCCACACAGTTGTTAGTGTGAATTTTTAGGATTCTATAATCCTTAGAGGAGAAAGTTGAGAAAAGTAAAATCTGATTAAACCTTTCTGAATTGTAAGAAAGAGAACTCACTGATATGTAAATTGTAGAATTAGGTAGAAGGGGGAAAAGGTAATACAGTAGTGTAAACGATGAAAGAACATAGGGTCAAAAAAACAGTAGGTGTACGTAAATTTACATTAAATAGAAAAAATGATTGCCAGGAATCAAAGATCAGTTAGGATTAAAAAAAAAAAACTATTAACTCCAATGCTGCAGGAATAAAAGTAGCAGCTGAACTGTGACATTCCATCTCAATTAGGTTGCAAGTCTAGCAAATACATCATCACAACTGGAGCTTTTGAAGAAATCAACATGTGTTTTAACTTTGGAGGACCAGTAATTGTCTTATCTCTGAAAAGGTCAATGCTACAGGGAAATTGTGAGAATTTTAAGATGACCTATATTCTGTAATATAACTCTACAGTATTCATTTGTTAAATGGTTCTTGCTCTTAAACATGAAGACTAATGGCTTTTTAAAGTGTGCTAAAATAGGTACTACAATTCTACCTTTCATTTAGTTATAAACTTTAGAGATTGTACATGTTTTTACATGATGCATATATTACACAGTCTTAGAGGATGTGACATTAATTTTTTGTGTCAGATGTTACTGAATCCAAGTCAACTTCTGCTATACAGAAATGTCTACTATACATTTAAAACAGGAATAGTTTAGTGTGGTGGCAGATGCTTTATCAAGTATAGTACTTTCAAGAAATTTCCTAACCTATGTACATCCTGCTACTTTTCAGGTTTCTATTCCCTGGGCTATTTATAAAGCCCTAAAATTATTTTCTGACATTTTTACTATGTGTTACTGTTATATACACGGTGTGCCCTTTTGTCCTCCTAAGAAAGGATAATTAGGAACCTTGAATGGCTTTCTTTATTTTATTTGTCTAACTAATCTTCTTCTATTTTTCACCTTTCCAAACTAGTCTAGTCTTTTAAATCTCTCCTCATACAGTGGCTCTACTGTGCCCCTAACTTTTCCTCCATTGTTCTGTAGACACATTTTGCTATGTCAGTATGAAATGAGGTCACCTAAACCTTTACAGTTTTCAAAGTGAGGGTATATAACCCCATTATGGCTTTTCTCTACTCCTGGGAATTTTCCTTTTCTTTCCTTTGAAACACAAGAGCTATCATTGTCATAAATATCCATCATTTACTCAGAGTTCATCGGATACCTTCCTAAGTGGTAGAATAAGAATGCACTGCTTGGAAGATGAAAAAGAATTTTAATCTACTAAAGTAATACCTCTATGGTTAGTAAGTTTCACATCTTAAATCTGAATCCCAAATTCCCAGAAACTCTGAATAGATTACAGGGTGTAAATAGAAAAATGCAGCCTTGATCATACAGTCAGAGGCCACCTTAATGTGCCCAGTTCATCCTTCCCCTTTTTTAATAAAAGTTGGTATGTATCAGAAGTCTCAGTAGCCCTCCAACAGGATGAACAGACACTTATCTCTATAACCTGAATTGGTAACTAGCTACCTGCCTCAAATCTGTTCTTCCACAGATTCAGGAAGAGGCACTCAAACACTGAATCCCCTTCCAGTCAGCTGAGCTCTAATAAAATGAGGCCTCTCCTGACTAAACTATTCCATATTTTTGGAATATCTTAACCACAATCAAAACACAGAGTGATGTAATCTGCTATGTTTTAAGGCCAAAGGTCCATAGAAGAAACATTCTACAAACCCAGTTGCCACAGCACCTGAACTTTTCATCAATTTAACTTGGCTAAGGCATTCAGTGTTTGGACGAGGAGGCATATTAACAGCATCTGAAATAATTATAGCATCAAACAAAGGGCAGCAGTCACGTAGGAAATGGGGCCCTACATAGATATGTTTTGCTATAGGAACAGGATCAGAGTAAAAGGCTGTCTATATACAGGAATTGCATCTGATGGAGTGAGAAGGAAAGAAAACAAGGTCCCCTGGAGGAATTGCTAGGAACTTAATGTTCTGTAGACAATATTCTTTTTTCAATTTGCCCATGGACAGTCTTATCTCTATAACATAGAGAGAAATAATAAACAACAAAATTCAGTTTGTATTGTGGTAAAGTTGTTAGTTTTTATGTACAGCTGAATGAAAAACAAGTTCAGGTAATCAAATTAAATTTGTACTTTTGATTCAGATTCAACCATAGTACCATGATGCTACTACCAATGATTCTTAAGACTCTATGTATGTGAAGTATACTATGCCTAAGATTGAATCTTATAGTACATTAGATACAGCAGGTAGTATCCTAATGATGGCACTTACATGTACTCTGAGGGCCTACTCAGTCAAGCATAAGGCAGGCCTTGAAAACTTTGATCTTTTTAAGTACGATCACACTCATATACAGGATCCCACAGTCTAATGCAATCTTTGAGAAAAGCCTAATACTTTATCACTTTTCACCAAAATTGTAAGAAAGGATTTATATGGTGATATAGACCAGGGTAGTCAGAGATGAGGAGCATGCCTAAAAGAAAACATAGAAATTTGAGAGGAAGGAGGAAAGGACTGGATAATTTTTAAAGCACTTTTTGCCCTCCTCCACAAACAAGAAGAAACAATGGTTTTGTCGATTACACTTTAGTTTCTCTCAGAGGAAACTATATTTACACCTTTTTTCCCACAAATAAATGGCTTAAGAAAAGTGCAAAAGATGCTCTTATACTTTGTACCTGGTTGGGATTGGGACTTCAGCCAGTCCTTGAAGCAGTACAGCTGGAGACAACCTGACAAACGCAACTACAGTTCGATCCAAAAACTCCAATTCCCCAACTAAGATGTTTGAAGCTTCAGCACCTGGAGGAATCTTCTTCATAAAATGCAGATCAACCTGAGATCATCACAAAGTAAAAAAAGGTAAATCAAAATTGGAAAAATTTGTTAAATCATATCCTAGCACAGTATGTCACACATGGTAACCCATCAATAAATATAGTTTAAGTAAATATTGCTTATATAAATATAGTTTAAATAAATTTAAAAATAGTTAAACATCTTACTTGCCCTTTAAAAAAAAAACTTTTTTCTTTTACCTCGTATTTTTCTAATTTGTCATTAATACGTTGAATACTCTAGCTTCTCTATTCAATATTTTTAAAAGATTCTTTTTCAGCATCAGTAATTTTGAAATTTTCAGGGAGAAAGGAGTATGTGTTCAATTAAATTAATATACTTTAATCTTAATTTAACTAGCATTTGTCAATAGATTTAAATATTTGCATAGTACATTATCTTAATTTTGTGCACAATACATTTCAATGAATTAATATTCAAAATATGCCCATTTCAAAAGAAATATAACCATGATTCTCCTTATAGTATAAATTATGACTTTAGTCTTCAACTTTATCTTCATTGTTCTATATCCTTCACATTCTCTACTTGGCTTGATCAATCTTCAATTTTAATTTCTCATCAGAGAATTTAGATATGGCAGAGCAAAGGAAACAAGAATAAAAATATTAACATTTGGAGCTGCTGAAGAGCCATTGTTGAATTTCTGATATGAAATGTCTGTGACTGAAATGAATGCACACAAAACAAAAGTATCATTAACAAAAAAGAAATGCTTGGAGTAAAGGGTGAAGTCTGAAAATGAATGTAAAATATTCTTAAGCATAAATATCAATTTTCATTCAGAGAGCCTCAGTGAAAACCAAGCAGTGATTTTAAAGTCAATTTTACAAGGCCTAATTCTTGTTTCTAATTCATTTGAGTTGCTTTTAATGGAAACCTGTTTGCAGGGAGAATAATAGTTTAACTGCTGTAATAATTGTTTTTATGCTCTCATGTTAATGAAATGGGGACCAAAGATCAAAGTGGGAAGAGGAGAGACAGAGACAGAGAGAAGGAAACGAAGGAGAAGGAGAAAGAAGGAGAGAGAGGGGGCTGAGGGGACGAGGAGGAAGTGGAGGGGAAGGGAGAGGAAAATTAACAGGAGGAAGAAGAGGAGAGAGGGAGAGAGAGAAGAGCTCTGGCAAATACCATGAGGCCAACAAGACCTTTTTTTGGGTCAGGTATTTCTTCTGCAAATTTAATGATTTGAGAATATTTTTTCCCAGCAGTTTAAAACGAAAGAAAAATTAAAACTTTTAGGAGGAATACCTTAGGATGTCCATAGCCAGACTTTAGTGACTACATTAAATTTGTTGTTTTCTGAAATCAAGACCACAGCACAGCTATTTAGAAGGTTTATAACTACTTAATTTTCTGTAAGATAAGGGAGCCATAGAACATGAAACCCATTATATGAAGTATACATTTTATCAAAAGGATTAAATATAAAAATAATCCACAGTTACTTCACTAAAAATATCAAATAGAAGCAATGTTCTATTTAAAGAAAAAGAAAAAGATTATAAATTCCAAAATTTTTAACCTAAAAATTTGCTTCCAAATACAAATTTGTAAGCTCGTAATACCTAAACACTATTAGCCCTGTGAGAAAAACATAATAAAGACTTATGGAGATAAGTCTCTCAGAGCCTCAAAAAGTAAACTATTAAGTTTTTCCCCCCAATAGAAATAACAATTATACAATGTTAATACACTGGAACAAAATTTAAAATGAGAAAATAGCTTATTAAGAAAATAGATAATTGATAATCAGTGTGAGTCATATTGGTAACACTTGTCATAACTCTAATGAGAAGTTTAAGTTCAACCTGGAAAACTTTCTGTGAATTCATTTATTTCTTGACAAATGCCATAGCCTTAACTATTAGCGTCTGTACCTCAGGCAGGTGGCAATTATACACATGCCTGCTTTAAGATTCAATTTAATTAAATCAAGGAGTACCAGTATGCTAAAATAGCTTAATTTTATAAAAGAAAATACATGGTCCTTACATATTATTTTTTGCATTATACAATACCTAATATATCATTAATTGATATCTGTTACTGAAAAAATGCATTAAATATACTGAATTTAATTTCAGGATTAGCAAATTTACCTCGATTTAAAATGTAATAAATTATAGTTAAATAATATATATCTAGAGTAGTCATTATATTATGCTCATTACATTATATTATTCTTGGAGTAGTCATATATTTGGGGGTAATAGATTATATAACATATTATCTAATTATATTATTATATTATACAAATATATTATATTATTCCTGGGATAGCCCTGTATATTTGTATTTGTGTTAACATACGATTCATAAAGAACCTTATTTGGCAACCTAACTTTTAATATAACAAAAGATCACATTTAAGGACCACAGTTTAATCTTTTATAAAACTACAAATATCAAAAACAGCTCTGAGGAATTAGGTTGACCTACGGCCTTAAGACAGTCTTCAGGTGGACTCAAATACAGAATAAACATAAGGAAATTTTTCTGGTCCTCTGAACAGAATCTTGAAGAAATCAAGCTATACTCTTATGGATCTGGATTTATACTCATGCTTCTGGGGTCTCCAGACCTTTATGCTAAGAAGGAAAAGATGCTTTATTCTGGTTATTTGATACTTAAGTTGTGGATGAGAAACAATTATATCTCTAGGGAACAAGTTTAGACAGAAGATCATGGTGGAACTGGAAGTGTCTGGACAAGCTACACACTGAGATGTGAAAGAAATACAGATGGGTCTTTAGGGAGAAAGCTTAAGTCTTAAGCTCATTATAGAAAGTACAAGAAAAGTAATAGAAATTCCCTGGGGAGAAATGGTCTTGTGACACTAACCAACCAGTGATCTTGAGCAGCTCTCTTAATCTGGGATTCAGCTTTCTCACTTTCTAAATGAGATTTCTAAGGTTTCCTACAATTCTAGGATTTAATAATGCAACTCTTCATATTTCACATACTAAAGATTGATGCAGAAGAGAGTTCTTTCTACACAGAAAATAATGTGGAAGTTTCTTTAAGTCATTTGAAATAAAAGAAATCGCCAACATTTGGGAAATAATAAAATAGCCATCTTCTAGCTGTCAGTTTAAAAACATAACACATCTGCTTTTCAAAAGCATTATGGGAATCAAAAAACCTGACAGGGCTTCCCTGGTGGTGCAGTAGTTGAGAGTCCGCCTGCCGATGCAGGGGATATGGGTTCGTGCCCCGGTCCGGGAAGATCCCACATGCCACGGAGTGGCTGGGCCCGTGAGCCATGGCCACTGAGCCTGCGCGTCCGGAGCCTGTGCTCCGCAACGGGAGAGGCCACAACAGTGAGAGGCCCACATACCACAAAAAAAACCCCAAAAAACCTGACAGTTCAGATCATGTTTTCAAACATTCCTTAAACGAATAAGTTTGATGGGCCTAACCACTGGAAGGGTTAAAAATATATAGTTTGAAGGTAGACAGAACATAGGATCAAGTTACATGAAATGAAAAAGGACTTTTTTCCCTTAACATCCCAAAATTCTACTGGGGTTTGGAATCTACATAGTAAAACTTAAAATATTTAAATAAACAAAGTAATCTGTAGACTAACTGATAGATTCACTTTGATAAATTTACTACCAAACTGAAATCATTAGGCTCAAAAACCTTAACTCATGTACCTGCAAAATCTGGCACTAAAATTTGTTTCCATAATGATGCATTACATTTGCTCTTTCCAAGTCCTACTACTCTGTCCTTCCAGGTTATAAGGTAAGAAGTATTACTTTGTTTTTCAAAAAAAACCCCAAAAAATCCAGAGCTGAAGGCTTAAATTATTTTGAACCTCATAGGATTCACTCAACATGTACATCCCAAACACTGTTCAAGGCACTGGAGATCCAGTGGGGGCCAAAACATATTAAATTCTGGTCTAGTGTTTACTTCTGACACTGCTGTTCCCACTGATATCAACAACAACAACAATAATAATAGTAGCCACATTTTATTGAACACCTGCTATAAGCCCAACACTCTGCCAGGCTCTCTCTCTATATTCTCTCACTTAATCTTCCCCCCAAAATTATAAATAGATATTATTCTTATTTTACAAATGAGAAAGATGGAGTCAGAGAACTCCTCCAAGATTAGATAGCTTATAAATGCTAGAGTTAGGATCCCATGCTCCTTCTCAAAAGCATGTTCTTTGCAATGTGCCATGCTATGGACAGGAGACTAAGAAATATAGATGGCTGGCACTGAGTAGAGGCTGTAGAAGTTTAACTTTCTCATTAAAATCTGGAGCAGTCCAGTGATTTGAAATGCAACAAGAAAGAAAAGGATTAAAGAAAAGAAGACCTATTTTTCACTCTTCTATAGCTCAAATTGTTCTAGGAGCCCTGAAAATAAGACTACTGTTTCCAATTGGCTATATTCATTTTCTTTCAAATGTACTGAAGCATTTTTGAAGGCTGCAAAACTAGGTCAGACAACTAAAAGCAAAATGATATTGAGATATAAAATTCAGTGTCAAAGGGTTATATCCTTTAAAAAAAGGTAAAAGCTAATTATTTGAAAGGATGGGATTTATTATCACTGTTTTTGAGAATGTTCACTGTGCTCTTGTTATACTGTTAATGCCTGCACAAATAAGTAAGAAACTTCTTATGTCATTGCTTTTAAGATCCTATTTCAAATGAAGAACATCAGAAAATAAATGTATGGCAGTTTGCGACAATTTTATTCCAACTTGCAGATGAATGAAGATGTAATGCTTTAAAAAGATATTTTTTGGAGAGGAAATGGAATACATTTGAACTGGCTTAATATTTGAATCACATGCCTCCATACAGTGAGATGAGCTTTGAACCACTGTAGAAACAGAGCCCGAGTGTGCCCTCACCTCTCTCTCTTGCTGGTGTGGAGGTCCTTTTTCATGCCTTTGTTTCATCCCACATGGACTAGCATGCCCCTTTTGTTGGCCTCCCAGCCCCTGCACGCATAATTAACAGACTTAAGCTGGTACACCATGCTCCCACAGAGACTCCACCAGGCACCAGAGGGAGAGCATGCACAGGACTGGACCTAGACCATTTTGGCACTGGCAGAGGGATTCTGAAACAGCAGCAAGGAGCTGATCGCTATTAATCTTTTCAGAAGCTTGATGCAGGGAACTTCCTATACACTGCCTCCCATTCCCACCTCCTCCCACTGTTACAATCCTTGGGAGTGCTAAGGACCTTGTGAAAAACAAATTACTGGGAGTGATTACTGTTTCAGCCACTCAGACAAAGAAAGGTGTTGACTCTATTTTTGGTCAATATTAAAACTCTTCTTTTCTGATCAAGTGTTAGCTTGCCATTGCCTGCAATAGCACATATAGGATGTCAGGAATTTGCTGAGAAAAGCACATTATTTTCACATGGATTCTTTTCTTAGAATACATTCAAATAAATGATTTCATCTGAATTGTCTCCAATTAGATGGATCCCTCAACAGTCAGTCTTTATTATGTTTTTATTCAAAACTCTGCTCAGTCTTACTATGTTCTAGTGTTTCTTAATACTAATGCCTTTCTCTGAATCACGACAGTGAAGCCTTAAGTTACATGATTTGCTTTTCCACAAATAGAGGAAAAATTATTTTGAAAAAAAAAACTAGCAAAAGTTTTAAACAATAAATTTCTGTTAAATTCTCTGTGAAGTACAGTTATCTTTTTTACTGTAAGAGATGCATCACACCAAGTGGCTGAAACCTGAAGACTATGCATAAAACTTACACGTTTGGTTCTGTGAATAGGCAGAACACTGCATGTGAACTTAAATGCTAACATTATCTGTAACAATATCAAGCTTTGGATAAGAAACAAAACAAATGTGCATGCAAAACAAATTGTGTCAACACCTCTTAAAATGGTTGATAATTTCTAGTAATAACTCAGAGGCTTCCTTAAATGAGAGGGAGAAAAGCTTACCTTGCTAAAGTCAACAGTGCTGTTTTCCCTGCTCACATCATTCTTATTCTCAACACAGGCTGGAGCCGACTGAGGAGAAACAACCTGACCTGCTAAAAGAGATTGTTATTACAGAACACAAACAATTACTTACATAATTCTAGACATATTGAGTGAAATATGAATTAAACTAAACCAGCATAGGTTTCTTAATGAAGTAAGCATGAAGGGTCAATATAAATAGATACATATAAATACAATTATTCTTATATATCAGTTACAGATAGAAACGGGAGAATTCAGCCAAGAAAATGTAAACTAATTCTCAGATTAAGACTCTATAACTAAATAGTTATTCTTTACGAAGAAAGAACATCTACAAAAAGATTTTAATCTAATCATGGGTTTGAAACATCAGTGATTTCTAAATTTTATCCAAAACTATTGGGATATATATGTATATGTATATGCATATGTGTATATATGACAAGATAGACAACTCTTATGATTTAAGCTCAGACTGAAGAATTTTAAATGTAATGTTGTTTTTTTTTCGTTTGTTTGTTTTTGCGGCACGCAGGCCTCTAACTGCTGTGGCCTCTCCCCTTGTGGAGCACAGGCTCGGGACGCGCAGGCTCAGCAGCCATGGCTCACGGGCCCAGCCGCTCTGCGGCACGTGGGATCTTCCCGGACTGGGGCACGAACCCGTGTCCCCTGCATCGGCAGGCGGACTCTCAACCACTGTGCCACCAGGGAAGCCCAAATGTAATGTTGTTTTTTAAAGGGCGAATATTTATGTGAAAAGTACATAGCATATTTATAGCTTCTACTGCATCTGAAGAAACAAACCAAAGAGAAAAAATTCTTTGGCAACAACTTTTAGAGATTTCTATATGAGAGGTTTAGTTAGAAATACCTTTGCCTCATATACTATGAATACTGTGAATATGATATTATGCTTCTCACTATTCAATTGTGTAAGCATACTGATATTGGTCTGCATGACAAGAGATCAATAAATTTGAATTGTATTTGTTTTCCATTAACACTAACCAGCAACTTAATTATTTTGTAGCCTTTTCCCCATTATAAGAAAGATTATGATATTAGTTAAGTGGACAGTACAGCTGAGAATGTGACAACAGCTAACCAAGGGTAATTACATTCCATTATTCACTAAATATGAAGCAGTCTTTTCAATCACAGCTTATATGAAATCTGTCCATATTTAGCAACTAACGATGCTTGCTTAATTTCACATGTATCTCTCTTTTCCCTAACCTCTCTCCAACCTCACTTGTTACTTTTACTGTGATACAAGTAATGACAACCCAGCTTTGAAGCCTTGACCATATTTTATAACCATAACTCAGTGACTCAAAAATACTGTTCTTATTCTCATTTGTCTTAGATGGGAATATTTACTCTTCTCTCTGCCTAGCTCTTCCCTCTACCTGCCTAAATCCCAACTTTATTCCAAGTTTACCTTTAGTTTCATCTTCTCCAATTACTGAATTTCTCTAAACTGCTAGTGTATATACAAATACCTCTTCTTTAAATTCTCTTGAAATCCACTTATTCTTTGTTAACTAGAATTTAAGTGTGACTTAAAACACTGATAATTTACTTTCAAATATTACTATAATTTGGCTTTTTGAACTATTAAGCCTCTCAGGCAGGGGTCATTTATTAATAGGTACAATTTTTTATGGTTTAAAATTGTTATATTGCCAGAGTCATGGGCTTAAGATTCTTCTAAACTTTAAATATTTCATTGCTTTCACTAAACAAAGTAAAGTAATACATTTGGTGAAGATTTTTCAAATGATTTTAAAAGCAAATTCACCTTAAACCATGTACACAAATTCTTTTTTTTGTTTTTTTTTAGGATATTTTGCTCTTTTGTGACCTATAGGGGAGATGTCTTACCCTAGACTATGAGAGGGAGTTCAGTTCAGTAGAATTGATCATTGACCCTACATGATACAGCACTTCTATAAATGACATAGATTTAGAACATAAAAATCTGAGAGTAATACGATCCTAAACAATTTCTAAAGTGACACATCTATCAACATAAAGTATAATTTTATAAGTATATAAAAGTTATACTTTTTTAACATCTTTATTGGAGTATAATTGCAACACAAATTCTGATTACAGTGAATTCCAAAAAAATATATTAACCTTAGAGAAGTGACAGACTTAAGCTGTACCAGTTATTTTCATTCTCCCATTTCTAACTGCAGCGTGCAGCTATGACTGTGAACTGTTCATTAGCAGCCATTTAATATCATTCTCAAAATAATAACTGTAGTTTTAAAAAAAACCTTTTACATAATGCATTTGTGCTACTAACAGATGTCTTCAATCACCAGTTTCACATCATTTCTCCATATTTTCATGAGTTAGAACATTAGATATATTTAAACCTAAATTTACTGAATGTTCTGCAAAATTGAACAGTGACATTCAAGGCATGGCTAAATTAAATAAACATATATCTGCTTTCTTATAATAACTTATTTCATGTGATATAAAACTACATGGAAGAACAATTATCTAACTCAATCAGCAAACATACAAAAATAGTCAACCCAGTACAAACTCATCAACTTAGAAGAGATTTCAATGGATAGAAAATATGCTGTAACTTAAGATTTGAAGAAATTGGATAGCCTATGTTTTCACATATATACTTTAAAAGCAGAATATTTCATAAATTACCTTCAGCTCATGAGATATGTTTAAAACATTGGCACTTGTATTTCCTCTGGTAAGTATTAATATATTTGAGATTTATTGTTCAATGCTATTCTTGTTCTGAAAATTTTACAAAATATTACCTCATAAAGTTGATAATCAGGAAGGGATTTGAAAAATATTTTCTATGACTATTTTAAGTGATATGGATAATGACCTAGTGGAGAGTATTTAACTAGCAGGAGACATACGAGATGACAGAAATTTCCCTGCTAGTTCTAGATTTTAGGTATGTGCATAGAATGTATGCTACTGCAGGAAAAAAGCATAAAAACTGCCAGCCTATGACAAAGGAATATAAACCACAAGTTTGATATCTTTTTTATTTCAGAGATAATAGCTAAATATTAGTAAATATTAGTAAATACATTTAATCTCATCAAAGTTTAAAAAATACTCCAAATCTTATTTCTCAATGTGTATGTTAATTTGTTAAAATGAAACAACACATTAAATGTGTATACTTTCAAGGCAGTAACTGAAAACCTGAAAAATGCATAGGTATTATTATTTAAAAATTAAACTGAGAGGTTTGGTTTGGGTTATTTTGAATAACTTGAAGCCTTTAAACAAAGCTTAAAATTTTATTTGCTTCATCTACCTACCTACCTACCTATCCATCTAAAGCCTGAGCATGAATTATAGTCTAACTACTGGAAATTTCATAAATTAAATAATTTTTATAATTCTGTTATCAACTATAATCTTTTTCTGTCTAAACACTTAGATTTCTTTAGTTTAGTCCAGTTATCACTGCCTTTCAGAAGAAGGTGATGGGCTTAGATTTCAAAATGACTTTCATTAACTCAAATACTATTACATAAGAAGAATCAGTAAATTTAGGGTTTGAAAGGGCATCTCTTATTTTCTCATTGATATCTAAAACAATACTAGTCCACAGAAGACAATTTTCAGGTACAGGACTTTACATTCAGCCAGAAAGTGAATATGTGTCCTAAAAGGATACCAAAGAATTTGCTAGGATTTTCCCCCCTCCAAGACAAAATAGTATAAAGTTAGGATTTAGAATTCCCATATATGTGTGGAAGTTTTATGAATGCTATTTTTTATGATAATTTTTCTCATCAATATGCCACAATTCTTTTGAACATACATATTTTTGCCTATTTCTTTATATTACCTTCACTATGCCCACTCATCACTGTCCGAACTAATATATTCCATAAGTAAATGTCATCACAATTTTTAATCACATCTGTTAATATCTAAATAACTTTGAGAAATTAAGATGATTATCCAAAAAGAGACATTTATTAACTTAAAACTTTATTATATTCAGGGTAAATTATTCAAAAACTAATGAAAATTGGACACTATTATTATTAATTGAGACATGTTCATGACTATTTGAATGTAAACATTTGAGAAACCTAACATCATCCTTATATATTTACCATATATTTTAATTTTTCCAACCTTTTAAACTCAAAGAGTTCACCATCTTAAATCCAAAATTCCAATATTTGTTATACATCTTATCAATTAAAGTGCATATTATATAGTATTCATATCAGCAACTGCTTGAGTTAATTTTCCTTTGAGTCATGAATTCATTTTTCCCTCTGGACCTCCATGTAGGGATCATATATAAGTTAGATAAAAAGTTATTATAGGCCATGTACTTTTCCAAGGCAAATCATAAAAGATTTGGGCAAGCACAGGAGAAAACTGAGAGTAATTCAAGCAATCTCTAACTAGAAAATGGAAGCTCTGCTTTTCCGCTTGTTACACAAAAACTTTTCCACCAAGTCCACTGCGAAACTGGCAGAGTCATTTTCCTCATCATAAAGTTAGGAGGAGAGCATGAGACTATGTCAGAATTACTGTTTTCCACTTTAAGTAGTGTCAGTATCATTAAAGCATCTCAGTATTGAAAGACAACCATAAATATGTTCTCAAAAAATCTATTAAAATTATATTAATTCAAGTCCTTACTTACAGTTTTCTTCCTTTTTAAATAAATTACATATATAAGTATTATAAAACAGCAGCTTTTAAATTTCTATTTAGCCAAATTCAAATCAATAGGAGAATAAGATACCACTGAAGCATATCAGTATTTGCTACTGCTTAATCCACTGAAAATCATGTGTAATAGAAGGAAACTGGGATGAAGACATGGAGGTACATTACTATTAACCTAGAGACCAAGCTGGTTTACACTACCTCAGAAACCTTCAACGCATTTAGAGTACCCAAAGGGTAGGAGATGAGGGAGGTACAGAGATGAGATGAGCCTGTTAGAGACAGACACAAGACAGAGCAAAATAAAGAAATATAAAAATGAATGACAAAGTTACATACATGTGTAACAATACATTTATTCATGGGAATAGAAAACAAGAAGAAAGAAAGGCTAAATATTTAGAAAACGTTGATTAGGTCAGCTATACTTCAAAAACATGAAAGTATGCACACAATTAAAGTTGGAGAAAAACTGGTATGCCTGAAAATAATTAATGTAAGATAAGAAATAACAAATTTAAACACATCATACTAGAAATATTTTTGCTGTTAAGACTTAGTCTTGAGATTCCAAAACTCAGTAGCAACAATACAGTCTCTCAACAGACCCACCAGCTGTGACAACAATGTCATCCTGATTTTTTTTTGGAACAATGGAAAACACCTTTATTATATAATGTTTAATTCTATCATCTACATGAGTTTTTAAATGTTTTCTTTCAAGTAATTCTAAGAATTATTATTTGAGCTTTCTTTTCTTAGAGATAAAACATTATAAGGAATACTTTTTAAACTCTTGATATCTTATTTATGAGACCACAGTATTTAAAAAATAAGACAGCATATAAATATCTAAACACGCATAAAACATTGTACATCTGAAAATAAAAAAGTACCGCATTTGTAAAAAGACGCAATTATAAAGCCATAAAACTGATTTTCAAAAGCCATAAATAAAAATCATTCACAATACAGAAGTGTACATTACTTTAAGGGCTAAAATCTATGCAGGCCTAAAGAGTCAAGTCATCCCATCCTTCCAAATCTAAATGTTCTCCAGTAACCTGTAGTTTTGAAAGTAAGTCAGAGACCTTCTGCTCTGTAACTCCTTTTAAGATCCTAAATAAAAGGGACAACTGGAAAGTACTCAGAATAGGTGAGAGAAAAGATATGTGAAGGAAAAGAAATAGAGTTAGAATTATTACTAAAGGAAACAGTGGAATGAAGACACCCTACACCTAAGGAAACTGAGTCTTAAGTTATTTTTTTTAATGTAAAGGTTATCAAAAGTATAATAATATTTTAGAATAGACTTGTAAGCCAAAGTCTCAAATAAAATTGAATGTATGACCTAAATGATGAATACAAATACTGGTATATCTTGCTTTCTAGATCATTAAAAACAAAAGTCTTATTTGTATTTTAGAAAGTCCTTCTAGTTTCAAGAAATTATTCAAATATTCTTGATATATTTAAGTAGTTTCCACAACATCCTTTTCAGAGTTCTAATGTTAAAGAAGATATGATTTTTCTATTATTTTTTTGCTGTTGCTTTGCCAAATGTAGCTATCACTTTTTATTGAAACATCAGAATCAGACACTTAATTCTCACAGTTTTGATGCTTAATGAAACGTGAAAGTTAAACACAGCATGGTGGCATTAAAAACGCCTGGTGAATCCATAGCATCTGGCATCTTAGCCCTTAAGAGAATGTGCAGTACACCAAGAAAAAAATTATACAAAGTAGTTAAGCTAGCGTATTTGGAGGAGTGATTGACAAATTATCACAAAGCACTAAAAATGTAATGAACAAAATAGTGCAGATGGAGGAGAGAAGCAAGAAAATCACTATCTTGTAAATCTAATCTATAAAATGGGAAAGAACCCCATTTGGTCTTCAGATTGAAATATCTGAATGTTTAACCCTTGGGACTACTACCAAGGTAGCATGTTCAAGGAACAGGTCAACTAAGGCAGTAGAAACTTTATTCTATATGACTCTTTTAGAGTTCTGTATATAAGCATCAGTTTGTTTTCTGAGGGAATTTCAATTGTTTCATTTCTAAAGTAAAAGGTATATTAAACAAGAGGGGGTTTATTTCCATCCCTATGCTTGGCAAGGAAAATGTTTTCTGTTTTCAAGTCTCTAGAAGATACTCACTCTATTTAATTCCTAATCTATAATCTTAATTTTAAAACAGGTCAGTTTTTGCCTGATATACTCTACTGAAGAGTTTCTTTTTTTAATAATGAGAATATTATTTTTACCATTTTGGATGTATTGAAATCCTTCTGTATCTCTCTGTAGTACTGCACAAAAAGATTAAATCTCTACTGCATATTTTGAAGCAGAATGTCAAATCTATATTTACAGCTATGAATTTTGATTTGTTTGTTTATCTAGAGTTTATCAGTTGTTAGAGTTCATAAGTAGATTGAGAACCTTAGTAATAAAGGTCTTTCACACTTCTTTTCACTTCTGGATAGGAGATTTATTTCTAAATTGGTGAAGTCTATTCACATTTTCAGAATTCTTAACACACATAATTATGCAAAGTGTTTGAGGAAGCAAAACAGAGTCACAAGGAGGTGTTATAAGCCCAGGCTTAGGAAACCACTTCTACAATACTTAATTGGATATATGAATCTTATTAGAAACGTTTCCAAGTTTTTATTACCTTAATGTATGCCTCAAAAGGATCTGTATGTGTTCAGATAAAGGCTGATTGTACAGATGGTGACAGAATCATTTCAGAACTACTCATATTCTAGTTTTCAGAAAAACGAAGCAATTGCCTGAATAAGACAAAAAGTAGGCTCTCAGAAAAACTCTGGGGACTTCCCTGGTAGTGCAGTGGTTAAGAATCTGTCTGCCAATGCAGGGGACACGGGTTCAAGCCCTGGTCCGGGAAGATCCCACATGCCACGGAACAGCTAAGCCCCTGCACCACAACTACTGAGTCTGCGCTCTAGAGCCCGCAAGCCACAACTACTGAGCCTTCGTGCCACGACTACTGAGGCCCGCGTGCCTAGAGCCCATGCTCTGCAACAAGAGAAGCCACCGCAATGAGAAGCACGTGCACCGCAAGGAAGAGTAGCCCCCACTCATGGCAACTAGAGAAAGCCCGCGTGCAGCAACGAAGACCCAGTGCGGCCAAAAATAAATTAAATAAATAAATTAAAAAAAAAAAAAGAAAACCTCTGTATGTATATGTATCTATATGTGGACTTTACGATTTAAAGCTATAATTCTGTCACCTCTTCTTATGTTTAATGAAAGTTTAGAGCTGTAACAAACAGTGTGTCCAGGTCTACATGACATTACAAAAAATAATTCATCCAGTGAATTCAGTACCCTCTTCCCTCCAAAAACATAATGCAATAAAATCATTTGATAGTAAATGTTATCCCCAGTGAAGTTTGAGATATACAGCTAGTTCACAACCCAAAATCCTTGCATCTTTGAATAAACACATAACATTCTCATAGACATATATTTTATGGTCTGATTTCCAGTAAAGGTAAATGAAATAAAGGCAGAAGTTTATTTTTATAAAATGTGCTTGCATTCATAGAGATTTAGTTAATGAGAATATTTTAATAAGTTGTTTAGAATCACATAGACATAAGTCCATAGTCAAAATTCGTAAATATCTTAATCTGTTTTCTTAATATCATCATATCAAATACATGCTAGTATTGTAAGCATAATAAAAGTACTATATTTATAATAAGTTTCAGAATATAAAAGCTTCATTTTATCATTTTCATATATAACATATTTTAAAGCAAATTGTGATTTAGAATATGAATATATTTTAAATATATGATGTAATTCAAAGCAAGTTATAAATCCTCAGAATATCCAGTGGGATCTACAAATACAAGTTGGTATATACTGTAAAGCACTCATAACACTTTTATTGAACTTAATATGTGCACAACTACAGAGTCTTCGATATAACAACGATTTACACATTCAGTCATTGAAGGTTTTTTAAAAAAATCAAATGAGTATTTCAAAAATTATTTAGAACTAGTTCTGTGTTCTGAGACAACAGTACATCTAACCATCATTATTGATTTATTAAAGTATTTGTTCTACTTGTGTATATTTGATTCAGTAGTATGAAAACTGGTAAAAATTCCCATTAAAGCAGAATCTGAAAAAAACCTCATTTTCATGCATTTGTATATAAAGCATCTCTGAAGCTTTTGAAAATAGGAGTGAAATTACATAAAGTCCATGCTGTCAATACACATGCTTAGTCTATTTGTGGAAATTGGAGTCTTTCTAGTAAAACATTTGAAATTACTTTTCATTAATTTGTATCCTTTAAAACTGGGAACTTTTATAGCTAGCGGAAGTATAACCAATTCATATCATCCTTATGATAACTTCATTTTCCTTCACAAGACTGATGGAAAGGATGAATGATAAGAGATTTCTAAGCAATTTCCTTAATGTAAAAGATGAAGGGTCAAATGGATGCAAAGAGAGAACAAAATACAGAAGAAAGGATAAAACAATTAGAAACACTGTTTTTGCTTCATGATTGCCAAGAAGTAAGTCATGAATGACTGCTAGAAAACAATGGTTGTTTTCTATCAATTCCTATCAATGGTTGTTTACTATCAAATGATAGTGGCTCATCTATGTTGGTGAGCCAAGATGGTAAGTGCGGACGCTCCATGGACATTGATGGTGTAGTACTGCAAAGAGCGACGAGCCCATGAACTAGAAATCAGGCTTAATATAAGTAGAGACACAAGTAATGCACGAGCTGCTCTTTTCAACTGTAATCTAGAAAGGGATTTGTTGACCATGAGCAACATGAAGCCAATATCTTTTTTTCCACAATCACTAAATGTTGATCATTATTCATTTTAACTAAAAGACCTTACGTCAAAGCATTGCATTACATTCTCAAGCTATGAGACAAAGACTAGAGCCTTATTTGTGATGCAATTGACACTCAGTTTATGTTTGCTACATTTGAGTGTATAACTTCTTATTAGATAAAATTTCCCTTGCATTCTTTCATGAGCCTTTCAGGAAACTTTAAATCTTTGTTAATAAAATTTCTACAGTTTGATGCCTGATAATAAAACAATACATGAATATGAAAAGAAACAATTCTACCACAACAATCTGAATTTCAATAGATCATTTTCAAGTAAAACATATTTTAAAGGACTTTGATATTTCAGACAACTATAATAAACGATAAGAGTACAATAAAGAAATACTTACCATTTTTATCCATGGAATTTGGTTCTGATTGTTTCTTGCCAATATCAGCAAAGGAGCGAACAATGGGAATCCTATTGGTGAGTTTTTTCTGATTCTGGTGGTGATGCTGTTTCATCAGTGCCTCATGGACCCTGTGGCGTACATCATCATTGAGCTGACCTGAGCTCACTTGTTGATCAAGGACCATATCTGAAGAGTGAAGGTAGAAAGAAAATGAGCACAGCTTTCCTGTAATGTTCCAGTAGTGAACCACTGAGTCCAAATATGCATACCCTAGATAATATTATTCCTCTTAAAATAGGAATGAATTCCTTTAAAAAATCTCTAAGTATGGTCTTAGAAACAGAAGTTTGTCTTTCTTTGTAGAAATGCTACACAAGAAAGATTTGGGAAAATAAACCATTCATTTTTAAATATGTAATGATCTTATGGAGTTTTATTTTTCAAACAGGAATAGTTGTATCGAGAACAAAGTGCTTTATGTTCTCCATTATTCACACTGACGAGAGGGAATAGTATCAGGAGTAATATAAATATGATTAGCATGTTTAAAATTAAAATGTCTCATACATATATTTTAATATGGTTTTCCTCCCTTTTCCTAGTAGAGAATAATTTCCATGTTTCTTCCTTAAGTCCATCGGTTAAAATCTGATGCAAGGAGGCTTAGGCAACTACCTAGCTGGTTGCATTTGGAGAGTAAACAATTCTTTCACATTAATATAAAGTCAGTCCTCTCAAACCTTCCTTGATAATGTGTTTATATTTTAGAAAACCTTCTATACCCATAAAACAAAGAATAAAAGGTGAGATTTCAGCAGGCTATAACTAAGCAGATGGATATTTACCATACGTGTCAGAAATGCCTAGAAAATGAGTAGATGAGTTCTTGGTAATATAAAGATCACCTCAATAAACCTCAGTGTAATTAATCTGCTTTCATATGATCAAATATTAACTCTATTTGATTTTCTGAGGTGCTAACTCCTTATGTAAAGCAGATTACAATGCATTGTCTCCCGCTGCCCCACTGAGTACACTGAAGATTTGAAAATTAGCAGAATCCTCCTTTCCAAATAATGTTTTCCTTCAGTGTGAAAAGGAAACGACTGGGGAAACAGACTTGGATCACTGTCCCACATTCCAGCTGTGTGGCCTTGTAAAGTTGAATAGTCGCAGTGTCCTTATTTCTAAGACAGAGGTAATAGCTATCTCATAACAGCATTGTTGCCAGGACATAAGGCACCTAATGCACTGATTGGAATATTGAGGCCCTCAGTAAATATTTCCCAGAACAAGATTTTCTTTGCGATTTCCTTTAAGTAGGTTATGGGCCCATGGTTTAAATTTTTTGCTTGTTTTAAATCATTTATCTGTATTTTATAATAGTGTATCAAGCAGAGGCAAAGTTGGATTTATCAATAACAGAAAACCCAAATCAAACTATCTAAAACAATAAATTTCACTGGCTTACCTAGCAGAAAAATCAAAGTTAGGTTGGATTTAACTCCATTTCTCTGTGATTTTGTCAGCTTCCCCCTCCTCGAGGTGTGAGCTTTAACTTCAGGCTATTTTCCTTATGGTCATAAGGTGGGTGCCAGCAGCAACAAGGAGATACACATCTTTGTTCATATCAGAGATTCTTTGCCTTTTTGTGACTTTTTCTTAAAAGAAAAGTCCTTTTTCCCCTACCCAGGAACAATTCTAAGCTCAACTGACATAGTCCTGTCCATGCTGAGCCAATCACTGACAAAGAAGATGGGATCCCCAGTTGGCTTAGACTAATCAAGAACTGCCCTTCACTGTGGAGTCATTTCTCTAAACCAGAGGTAGACAAACCTTTTGTGTAATGGGCCAGATAATAAATATTTTAGGCTTTGCAGGCCATACAATCTCTGCCACAACTACTCAACTCCATTTTTATAGCATGAAAGTAGCCATAGACAACACGTACACAAATTACCATAATTGTGTTTCAATAAAACTTTTTATGGATACTAAAATTAGAATTTCATATAATTTTCATGTTGCAAAATATTGATTTTCTTTTTATTATTTTTCAGTCATATAAAATATAATAACCATTCTTAGCTCACATGCCTAACAAAATCAGGCAGTGGCCATATTTGCATATAGAGCATAATTTGCCAACTTTGTTCTATCACTTGGCTGTTTACAATGGAAAGAGGTAGAATGAATGTCTGGGAGTCAGCCATAATGTCCACTATAATTACCTCCAAAGTCTCTTCCGGTTCTGAAAATGTATGATAGTACAGAATATTTAAACTTATATCTCAGTTTTTTTGAGATCAGTAGTTATAAAACCCTTGGATTAATTTGAAATAAAGGAAATGATAAATTGTCCACATACATGACTTTACACTGCAACCTTGCTAAGATGGAAAAATGTATATAAAATATGCATTATATACTTCATGATAGGAGCTGTAAAGTAGATTATTCAGACACCAAAAGGATACCATCATGCAGCAGTTTCATCTGTAAACCATGATATGTATCCCCAGTTCAATATTCTAATCGGAATAAAAAGTAATCATGTAATAAAACATGCACATGGTTATAGTTTTTCATTCTTATCAAAGCACAATCTTTCCAGGCCTAAGCACTACGAAAAATAAGTCACTAGCTTCAAAGTTTTTCAGAGATAACGTCTTTATATAAAACAGTTACATAAGATAAATAGAAAAGAACACTCGTCTGCTCGTTAGTCGCAGAAATACATAGCAAACTCCTCTAAGGTATAACATGACCAAGCAATGTCTTAATGAACTGGAAAAGTTAATCAACTTGCTTAAGAATATAACTTATGCTAAGGTGAAATTTAAGTATCAAAGCGAGTGTGATTCACTAATTATTTACATTGTGCTCTTCGCCACTATAATATAAATTAGTATTAACCTTGAAAAGTAAGAAAGGATAATGGGCCATAATGGCTTTAGGCCCGGAGTCAAGACCAACAATCTCAGCAGACTATGATGCCTAAATAATACAGTCCAGCCTGCCAAAGCTCAATGCCAGGATCTGGGTGATAAGAGAAGAAGCAAGAAGAAAAGGGATAAATTGGTCACAGTCTGCTAGCACTAAACAGGCTCCAGAAAAACTAGCAGTATTTGTGTAGAAAAACCTCAGAAAGTGAAAAAATACTTTTCATCTTAATCAGGCAATTATTTTGTCATGATCAATCCATTTGACTATTGAATGAAAGCCTCTAGAGACCATGAGATTTTACAGACTCTATATAAATCTCCGCTTCTTTAAAGATGATCGTATAATTGCTTTGTCTTAAAAATCCATTGTCTTCAAAGATGCTGGGGGAGAAGTGGGCAATAGGGGGTTCTAAATTTTACAGTTTGGTTGACACTACTAACAGAAGTGTATGTAATAAAAATGTAAATTACCATAAGAAAACTTACTTTCCAGACCAAGGATGGTAATAGCATAGGCATTAAAATATATATATATGGCTATTAACATACTCCCAAATCTTCAGATTATATTCAGTGGAGCAAACTGTGGATTTTTCCTTTGATGAAAGATTTTAAACAGCAAGAGTTGTTTTAATGAGTTGAGAACTATGATTGTTAATCTGTCCATGGTACTAACTTTGGTTTGGTTTTAGTATCTTACCCTCATTGACAGCAATAGGTTAAAGTAGACACACTATAGAGGTAATATTTCCATTATTAATCTTTACAGTGCTGAATTTAAGAGATTAACATAAACCGTAAAATTTCCTATAATTTATATGAATATAATTGAGAAGCATTTTTAATACAATTAATCTCCATATCAGAATAAATCAGGATAAGAAAATATATCTGGAGAATTTTGGATTTGAAAAGTTAAGTAATATTTTGAAGGAAGAAGTTTAAATTTATTCTGAGTTCCTTAAAACATTGGGAAATAGACACTTTTAAATTAACTTTATCCAAAAGAAAATCCTACTTTAATTACACCAGAAATTCTTGACAGACCTGCCAGATACAAATGGGATTTTCTCCTGCTAAGTCTACAAAAATCTCTTTAAAGAATTATTTAAGAGTCTATTAAAAACATATCAGAACATTGATATAAAAATCCTTGACCATTCTAAAACAATATCTGGGTCATATTCCTCTACTAGGAAATGTCTAGAAAACATTAAGCTGCAGAGCCTGTGCATTTGCAAAGGACTAGGGCTTAGAGCCCTTAAAGATAAACTATTATATCTAGCTTTTGCAAAACAGAAACTGCGACTAATACATTAGCAACTGCCTAACATATATAAAAGTATGATAAATAAGAGGTGAAGAAAAAGTTCCAAATCTTAAAGTTAATCACTATGGTCCCAAATTATCATGAAATAGAAAAAAACAAAATTTATGATTATAGATTAATCAAAAGAAATTATTCCCATCTCTGCAAGTGCTACCTGTAATGTATCACTTTCTATTTATCTGTTTATAAAATGTAGGAAATAGTCTCTTCCCTACCTCAAGGTTTCTGTGATAATAAAATATAGTGATGGATGTGAAAATACAAAGTTAGAAGTCTTCAAAATGTAAAACATTTACTACAAACTTCATAATACAGCTAAATTGTCACAAAGTAAAAATATCAATAAGTAAACAATAAAAATAATTACAAGCTATCAGAGAAAATTTATTAATGAGATTTTATTGAGGGCAGAAATAAATACCTTTGGATTAAATACACCAAATTAAAATTACTCAAAGAGAGAGAATCTCTTCTCATTAATGATTGAAAAGGAACCTAAGGAAACAATGATCAACACAGGTACTTGTAATCCTATTTTTCTACGTGGTGTTAACTAAACTACTGACCTTTTCTGAATGGCAGTTTACACTGTTGTACACTGAAAATGGGACATTAAAAAAGTTGGTCTACTTTGGAGGCAGAAAAATACAGACTAATTATAAAAGAAGAAAGAATACTAAAAACCTATTTGGGATATTGAGACTTCCACTGAACTACTTTCATTTGTAAGAATAGACTTAGAAAATGTAATTTGCTTTAAAAAGCTAGATTCAACAGAGCTAACAACCTGTACATATTCTACAGAGTTGAGCTTGGGGAAGAGGGCAGGTTTAGGGAAAGGAAGCATAAGTTTAGACAACAAAACCAAGCTAAAGTGATAAACAACAGAGTTTTAGTCAAATTATAACAGGAGAATATTTCCTGGTAGAAATAAATTCCTAAAGAAAGCATTAGAAATTACATGTTTTAAGAAATTTAAAGCCTGGTAAAACTATGAAGAGAATTTTCTGAGGCTAATTTTGCCTGGTTGAGGAATTTGACAGCTTCATTACATACAGCCAATCCAAAACTCATTTGAATTAATCCATTTTCACAGGTAATGCCATCACTGACATAAGTAGCAGAAATAAACTCCTTATTTTGGGCAAGACCTTTAACCTTCTGAGTCACTTTATTTATGAAGGATAACAATAATAATACTAAGCCCCAAGTTTGTTTTGAATATCAAAAAGATAGTTGTAGAATTACTAAAAAGAGCTTCCTAAACTGCAAAGTACTAGGAAGAACCCAGCCATTTCATTCATAATTAAAACATAAAAATTTTTATTGGGTATCAGCAATACCCCATAATGTAAAGCTAGGAAATTGAATTGGATGGCTACTATACCAGCGTTCTCAGGAAGTTTGCTAATTTCCATGTTAGTCATTTCTTTAAGTCTTGATTTAGTGTGACCTGTTACTGTATCCTGTGTTCTTCCGAAAAGTATACTGTATTTAACTTTATATCATCGTTTAGGCTCTAGTTCTGTATTTAAAATGTAATCTCTTTATAAGTGTTGTATGAAACTGAGGGGAGGAAAGCTCATCTTTCCTGTTTGTTTTGTGTGTGTTTTTTTTTTGTTTGTGCTTAATATTGTGAGCCAAAATATCTCTCCATGCTTACTTTTTTTTTCACACATATTGCAATGTATGTATGCCTATCAGCACCAACAGCCAAATAAATAATTTTAAAGGAATTAACAACAACCACTTCAAGCCATCTCTTTCTTCAGACAGTAGTTGTAGTGTAATAGAAGGAACATGGAGCTTAAAGTCAGAGGCCCTTAAATGGAACTGGAACCATGAAAGTTTCAGAATTTCTATTTTCTTATTGAAATATGGGAATGCACTTACTTTATGAGGTTATTCTGAAGATTAAATTAGATACATTATTTTTCAAATACAATATTTTCTCGTTTACGTGATCCAAAAACACACAGAGTGTTTTGGGGTTTTTTCCCATCTCTACAATATAATTAAGACACTGAAGTCTCTCTGAAGTCTTTCTACTCCACAAATAAATTCCACATGGAACTGCTTTTATGTTTTTCTGAACTAGGAATTTTTAAAACTGCCTGAGTCCTAGCTTTGTTTTTATTTTTAAAAATCTCCAGTAACCATTTCGTTTATACCCTTTCAAAACTCATTTCTGGGGCTTCCCTGGTGGCGCAGTGGTTGAGAGTCTGCCTGCCGATTCAGGGGACGCGGGTTCGTGCCCCGGTCTGGGAAGGTCCCACATGCCGCGGAGTGGCTGGGCCCGTGAGCCATGGACGCTGAGCCTGCGCGTCCGGAGCCTGCGCTCCGCAACAGGAGAGGCCACAACAGTGAGAGGCCCGCGTACCGCAAAAAAAAAAAAAAAAAAAAAAAAAAAAAACAAACTCATTTCTGTGTTTTTTTTGTATTATTTTGTTTTTACTAAAATGTTTGTCTTCCAGCTGAAAAGATATAGGAGTTCTTTGCTTTTATTTGCAGAATAACAGTAAGATGCTTCCTAAATATAACTGCTTGTGTGATATAGCCATAATAGACTTCTAGTACAAATCATTCATCCCAGATGCAAGCCATAGTTTCAATTATAAACTAATCTAAACTTCATCACTTGGCCTCCTCTGGAATTCAAGATTTTTAATTCAGTTTAAAATAAATGGCCATACCTTTCTGTTCTATCCTAAGCTAACATTTTTCCTAATTGCTGAAACTTTTTCATTTGGCTATTTCATGTATTTGAATATTGAAAAAAATCAGTCTCTAGCTTTATGGATTTTTCCTTCAATTTTCTAATGGTGACAGTCTAATTACATATGATGATGAAAAACAATATATGCTAAATGGAAACCAAGGTATATAGATTCTTGTCCTAGACTTGCCACTGGCATGTTAGACCATATTTCTTTGAGATTCAACTTCTTTTATCTTAAATGAGGTGGTAAAACAAAGTTATTTTTGAGGTCTCATACACTGATCATGAGAATTACTTTCCTAAAGGTCACACGTGTATAGAATTATAAGAAAAAGGGAATTAAAAAAATCAGCTGTACCCATAAGTGTGAAATAGACTAAGGAGAAAAAAGGATGTACCTGCAATTTCTTCTAAAGTGTTGGCATGCATGTCCAGCAACACAGTTCCATTCAGAATACAACTTCTCAACTCAAACAAGCTGTGCAGTGAAAGAGTAGCCACATAAGGCTTGCTCCACCTTTCCCCTCCATCTTCCACATCTTCTTCAAACTTCAACCACCTATTCAAATAAATATTATAATTTTTTTTAAATTTGTAACACGTTTTTATTTCACCACTACCCTGCTATAAAATTATTCTTAAAACAAAACACATTAAAAGAAGGCCATTCCAAGATGAAAAAAAAAGAAAGGGGGGTGAATTTTAGCCATAAGTATAAAACAAATGATTTTACTACCGTAAAGACACTGATATTTATGGCAAAAATATTTCCATAGAACATGCATTGCATTCACTTTAAGAGATCTCCCTTCAGGCATTAAGTTACCTAATTTTGAATTTTTCCCAAGTTACAAATAAATATTATTATCAGCACATTGAATATTACATTGTAGATGAATGAACCTTTATCCCAACAATAAAAGGTAGAAGTATAAAGCTATTCACATTACTTCTTGGTTTCAAGGATTTCAGAAGTAAGTAAAAGCCAGCCCAAGTCATCTGGTTTATTTCATTTTAATTCCATTTAACAAACATTCTTTCTGTCATTGAAAGATATGTTTAAAACAAACAAAAACTCAGGTTTTTAATTAATCTTTCTAGCACTGAAAAAATATATCAATATAAACGTTCAGTCAGTGGTCACAGGGAATCTGTTGTAGAACTAATAAAGAGAGTACACTACATGGAAAGATAACGGTGGTTAAAAAATGCAAAAGAAAATGAAAGAGTACTCATTTTTCTTTTAGTGGGAGGTCTTAAAACAATATTTGAATCTCTTGACAATTTTGCCCTTTGATTTTTAGGGAAGCTAGTATAATTTGGGGACTATTCCATAGGAAAAATACTTATTAGCCCTGTTTGGATGAAATCTAGTGATTGTAGTCACTTCCTAGGGACTAAATCTATGAGAACTGAGCTCAGCCCCCATTCCCTGAGTGTTCCTGCCAGGGCCGGAGAATAGAAGAACATTGATAACACGGTGCCAAATGGGAGACCACTGCCTTCTTGGAGTGAAATGAGTAGTAATATCTGAGATTGTTTCTAACTAAGATAAATGGAAGGGATAAAGAGAAATCGATGATTTTACTGCTCTGGCACTAGCACTAAATCTCTTATTCTTTTAGGGACTTGCTTTTTAATCTTAGTAGATAGCCATATTAATTCCACCATTTCTAATGAAGCCTAGCCTAAATGCCTCTCCTCTCTCCGTCCCCCACCATTTTCCTATTTTCTCTCCTTGTCACTTTTGCGCTAACTTCCTCTCTCCATGCAATATCACTCAAACTTCCTATCTATATGATATTTTATTGCTGTTTTGTGTAATCAAATGATACAACTCCAACTCCAACAGAGGACATCTTGTATAGTTAAGAACCAGTGTATCGGCCAGCTAAAAAACCTAAGCAAAAGGGCTAGTCAGAAAGATTTGTGTGTAGAGTTCCAAGAACGATAAAGACAGCTATGGATCTGTCCTCAGAGTTCAAGGATGAAAACGTCAGGAAGTAAAAAGGAAACTAGTAGGGAAGAACAGTTATGCCTGCCAAAAATTTACAGTCCTATGTTTATGCCTATCATAAGTTTAGAGAATGCTTGAAGGTTGAAACAACTAATATTTAAGCACAAATCACTGACAGTATCTCTTCAAATGGTGACAATTTTATAGAGTATTTTTGTCTACACAGTTGGGAATTTTTTCATATTAGTGAATCTTAACGATTTTCAGCCCTTTACAGGGCCATAATGCATCACAGATCATGGGATGGTCATTAATACTGCTCACCAACTATAACTAGTTCTCCCTCTCTTCTTAGTAAAGAGTAGGATATCACTACCTGGCTTTCTTTTAACTGGGTGAGGCCACTGTTGACAAAGAATCGTGAGCAGAAATTCTCTGTGCCACTTCCAGACTGGAGTTTTTCATTGCTAGGATGAGACCCTCTGGAGCTCTTTTTCCGTCTGTGGCCACCAGCTATGTTCAAGATGTAGGCGGTTCTATCATCCAGAGTCTCCGAGTAACGACTAGAGCAGTGGTGCAGAGCTTCTACTGATTCATGATGGACATGTATCATGAACCATAAATAAACCTTTGTGGTTTTAAGCATTTGAAATTACAGGATATTTTTTCTAGCATAATATAGCCTATCCTAACTGATACAAATTTTAGCAATTCATACCAGCATCAAGTTCCTAATTAGAATTAATGGTGAGAGTGAATATACTTTTGATAAATATAATAATCTAGTATTTCTTGCCAGGTATAAAAGTAAGGACATGGTAACGTGAATGTCAATATCTCCAAGGATCAACCTCTTGACAGACATTTTGAAATGGGATAGTACTGTGGAAAGTGTATTGGACTAGTTGGGAATAAAAAGAAATCTAGGTTTGGGGCCCTATTCTATATCTAAATTGCTGTGTGACCAAGGGAAAGTCTTGCAACTTCTCTGGGCCACAGTTTTCTCATCTGTAAAATGATAAGACAAATTCAACACATTCAAAACTTGTCCAGGATCACCTAGTCACTAACCTTGTCAAACCAGATCAACTCCAACTGTTCTTGTTTTTCTCCAGAGTCTGTGCCCATTTTTTACCATAATACAATTACTTCAGTTGGATTTATGGACTTTTTTAGCTAAGATATCTTATGCTAAAGCCTATAGTGAAAACAACAGATTTAACATTTAATTTTCCTTCTTGTCTGGAACAAATCTCAAGTTGAAAAATGTTCTGTGTTCTCTCCCTCTCATCTTATGTTATCCACAGAAGGTGTACCAAGAGAGTGGATACAACTTTTATTAAATCTTCTGTCACCTTATATACTACTCACATATGATGTGGTTTTTCAGACAAAAAGAATAAAAGAAGGGAGTCTTTACAGCATCACTTATGCTGGTGTTATTTTGACTGAAGAACCTTGTTAGATTTGAAATCTAGTTTCCAGTCTGTTGTGTGGTAAAGAAGAGTTAGGGTCATAAAAGGGTGTAATTTTGTTTGGGGGACTATAGATTTCTCTTTTCTGGAGCTCTGGTACTTTCTGTCATCTTTCTATACAGAATTGCTACTAAAATGTTGTATTTAAAATTTTCACTCAAGGAATCCTGAAAAGAGTGTTGATACATTACTAAAAAAAACATATTGTTTCTTAATTACTTAAGTATAAATCTATAGACTGACCCATACAATAATATTGTTTGTAAGTTGTAATAACGCTAATAATAAATTCATTTTTAAATATCCATGGGCTTCTTGATCTATGCAAAATGATCCAACCTCTTCTTCTAAGGGGATTTATAGTTAAATTTTACTTCCAGATAACAGTGAAAATAATTAAATAAGTAAAGAAGCATCTACATCATTTTATCTTGGTTCCTTTGAAAGGGAATATTTAGATTAAGAATCTTGAGAAGATATGGGGGGGGGTGTACGTGTGTTTGTGTGTGTGTAAAAACCACCACCATAATCAAGATACAAAACTGTTCCATCACCACAAGTGAGCTTCCTTTATATTCCCAATCTTCACCCTGTTTCTTTCCCCAGGTAATCATTAATCTGTTCTTCATCACTATAGTTTTGTCATTTTGAGGATGTTATGTAAATAGAATCATATAGTTTGCAACTTTTTGAGCTAGACATTTTTTCACTAAAACACAATGCCCTTGAGATCCATCCAAGTTGTTGTATATATCAATAGTTTGTTCCTTTTTATTGTTGAAAAGTATTCCACTGTATGGATGTACCAAAGTTTATTTAACCATTCACCCACTGAAGGATATCTGAGTTGTTTATAGGTTTTTGCAATTACAAATGAAGCTGCTATGAACATTCATGTAGAGGTTTTGTGTGAAAATAAGTTTTCATTTCTCTAGGATAAATGCCCAAGACTGTGATTGCTGAGTCATATTTACTAGTAATGCATACTTAGTTTTATAAGAAGCTATCAAACTGTTTTCTAGAGCAGTGCTACCATCTTACATTCACACCAGCAATAGCTGAGAGATCCAGTGTCTCTATATCTTCACCAGCATTTGCTATTGTGACTTTTTTTTTTACTTTATTCTATTAGGTGTGCAGTGGTATCTCATAGGGGTTTTAATTTACATTTCCCTAATGACTAATGATGTTGAACACCATTTTATGTGAACACCTTTTTTTGGCCCATTTTTCCAATTGATTTGTTTTCATACTGTTGAACATTTAGAGTTCTTTACATATTCTAGATATAATATTTTTGTCAAATATATGGTTTCCGAATATTTTCTCCGTGTCTGTAGTTTGTCTTCATCCTCTAACAGGATTTTGCACAGCAAAAAGTTTTTAATTCTGGTGAAGTCCAATTTAAGAATATTTTCTTTTCTTCTTTTATTCAAAAGATTGTGCTTTTGGTATCATGCCTAAAAACTCATCTTCTAGCCCTAGGTCCTGAAGATTTTCTCTTATGTTTTCTCCAACATTTGTATAGCTTTATGTTTTACATTTAGATTTATGATTAATTTTGAATTAATTTTTGTATACACTGTGAAGTTTAGATTGAAGTTAATATTTTTTACCTCTATGTAGATCTCTAATTGTTCCAGTACCATTTGTTGAAAAGACAATTCTTCCTTCACCTTTGTCAAAAATCAGCTAGCTGCACTTGGGTTAGTTTTTCTTAGTTCTCTATTCTGTTCCATTGAACTACTTGTCTATCTGAGAAGACATTTTAAAAACAAAAACTCCTTCCTTTAGAATAATTTCTTTCAAACTGGGGGCTTGATCTTTTAGACCAAGAATGGAGACTCTTGTGAGTTCCAAGCAGTTTGGATGGCCAAATATAAGTTATATGCATGGATGGTTTGATATAAGCATAGGTTTTATGAGTATTACAGGAGGAAACATAAGATACTTTCCATAAAAAGGAACCCACAAGTTACAAATATCAAGTTACTAAACATTTCAAGATTCAGTGTTTTATGCCAACTCCAGAATGATGCCAAAAGCTTTAAAAGATATTTAAATGAATATATTTTAAAGATACATAAGTATATCTCTCTTTTCTGTTTTTCATTCCATTTCATACTCCAAAGATAGAAATTAGCAGGTCTAAGAACACACCAAATCCTGTTTTAAGATTTGTAGTCACTGAATATACTGTCAGTTACAAAATGCCTGGTTGCAGTTAATGACCTAAAGTGCTGCAATTTATTCCAGTTTTCAAATAAACTCAGCTGACATTTGTTTGAATAGCAAACCAAAGCAAACAAGAGTCTCACAGGCATGAATGAGATGTGACGGACAATGAAAAAAAAAGAAATTGTAGGCCAACTGCATGACATTTTCTATGGGGGAGGGGTGGATTTAAGCTCTGTTGAGATTATTTTCATTTCCTTCAGTATGTCTGTGTCTGTTTTCATCCATAATTAACACATTGGAATCTCTTTCTACTAAGCAGCAACAACATAAAATAGGTGTTTCCTGAACTCTTTGAGGATTAAGTTGATGATAATCTCCTCTACAATACTCATATTAGAAATCTACAAAATAAAATTCTTCTGCAAATTAGAGATAGATGAGTTCTATAGAATTTAACTCTTTCTGTTTATTTCATTCTCACTAATTTAGTTTAACTTTTCTAATAATTTTTATTCTCTGATTCTACCCAAAAAGGGAGTAAAGGAGTTACCATATCATCCAAAATGACAGTCTTGGGGGAAGTCATGAATTCTCAAGAGAAAACATCCTTTTTGGGTAGAGTTAAGGATATGGAGGGTGAAGGGGGAACATGGTTAGAGTGGGGGCTGGAGATTAACATATGTAATCATAAAGTACCTATTTCAAGAGGAAAGGGGTATTAAAATGTATCCGCACTTAGAGTTTATTGACATTAGCTGTTCTTAATTCATGTTATTTTCACATCTCACATTGCACTGAAAAATCCTGATGACTTGACCCTTTACCAATTTTAAATATCAAATACCTTCACATCATCAATAAAATTGTTTTGATGTAAAAATTTTTTCCACATTACCAAGTATGTATCAGAGGCCTAACTGCTATCCCTTTCTTTGCCTCTGATGAGCTCATTTGTGGGAAGCATTTCTAAAGGGCAACCACAGTGAGTCAAGCATGTTGTCTCCACGACTGCACAGCTGTGGTATCTTTGGGTATTTTTCTATTAATAACATTATATGTTATTTATAAGCAGGACATTGTAATTGTGTTGATTTCATTAGCTCTGTCATATGGCTTCCTCTAGGGTTTTTTAAAAGGAAACAGCTGGTTTTCACAAACATTTATTAAATAATTATTATTCAAAAATTTAGCTTCAAAACCTAAAACTTTCCTTAAGTTTTACTTGGCAACAACAGTGGGCATGAATTATTCAAGATGTGATATGTGGCAGGTGCAATGCGCTGATAAAATATCCTTCTTATTTCTATTATTAGGGTAGAAAATTATTAATCCCCCTGGAATACTAATCAAAAGAAAGAAGTACTTCAAATGGTTATGATTTATTAGAATTAAATTGTATTTGAAAAATCAGATGGAATCATGAATTAACTAAACTTAGTTTTGTTAGATGAACTAGGGCATCAAGAACAAAATTACTTCCACCACTTTAGAACCTACTCCATTTCCTTTTTTTTTTTTCTCGGTACGCGGGCCTCTCACTGTTGTGGCCTCTCCCGTTGCGGAGCACAGGCTCCGGACGCGCAGGCTCAGCGGCCATGGCTCACGGGCCCAGCCCCTCCGCGTCATGTGGGATCTTCCCGGACCGGGGCACGAACCCGCGTTCCCTGCATCGGCAGGCGGACTCTCAACCACGGCGCCACCAGGGAAGCCCCCTACTCCATTTCTAAGTCCTCAGTAAACATGTTCTGTTCTTCCCTGACGTGTTGTGTCTCAGCCAAAATTCATCTACTCTCCTCTTCAATGTCTGTTACTATTTTGATTGTTCATCAGATGTCTCCCGAACCTCAAATACCTGCACTGTGCATAAGGTTCCAGAAGCAGGGCTAAGAACACAGGTCCTATCTAACAACATTAGAGAATATTAATAAGTAACTGGGTCATCTCTCTCATTCTTTATAAATAAACAGCAACATATTTTGATGGCTTAGGATAAACATGTTGTTCAAGTTAATCCATTAGAGCATGATAAAATTCTACCTGCTCAATTGTGACAAGAAAAGAGTTAGATTCTAGCATTGCTCTGCTATCTCCTAGCTTGATGAGAGTGGGAAAGTTACAAGGAAGTTACTGCTTAAAAGGAATAGATCACCATTTGATCTGGAAGGTGAAAAATCACCAACCATTTTCATAATAAGGGAGTTACTCCTGTCAAAACGCATATTCCGATCTTACTTCTCAGCTCTGTTCTGAGGGATGAGAGTGAAGAAAGAAATATAAAAGAAATGCTTCCAAAAAGTACTTCTCAGCAATTGATTAAAGAGATTCTAACCAGAGCTGTATAGTCATCATAACCACCAGATCTCCTTCCTTCAAGTCAGCCAGGAACACCTGTTTCTTAACACCAGCTGAAGACGGATGCCTCTAGCCTTAAACAGGGAGGTTTGCACTTCAAATTCCTTATCAACAACTCTTTAATCATGAAAGAGCAAAACGTATAACACTAATTGGTGGAGAATATTATCATATATTGTTTTTCTGTCATCAAAGAAGATGAGCACACATATTATATCCTTGAAAATAATACTTGGTTTTTGATGCAGTTGGAAGAAAAAAATTAGGTAGATGGTTCTTAATCTCAAAATTTGCCAGGTCATATGAAAACTGTTTCAAATTTAGTTCTATATTTAAAATATTATAATAGCATCAGAAAGAATTTAATTTATGTAGTTTTTTCATTAAAAAAGGTAATTCACACAGAAAAACATACCACCAGTTTAAGGCATTAAAAAACAGAAGTAAAAATATGAATGACTTGAAATAAAACAGGTAAAGGCAGTGAACAGTTAGTTCTCAGGAAAAAAATAAAAACATATGAAAAAATGTTCAATCTCACTAATAATTAGAGAAATACAAATTAAAGCACTGAGATTTATTTTGCATCTACAAAATTAGCCAAAATTTTTACAAGTTTGATGATTTTGTGTGGCAAAGGTTTGGGGGAAATAAGCATTCTCATACATTGTTGAGGGAAGTATAAATTACCAAAACATTTTATGAAGGCAATTTTGCAATATCTATAAAAGTAAAAAAAAGTTTGCTCTCTTTGACACATAAATTCCACCGCTAAAAATTCACCCTACATGAATACCTACAAAATAATCCCAAAATATATGTGTAAATGATTATTGCAGCAATGTTTACAGCAAAAAAAAACCCACAAAGCAATCTAAATCCCTATCAAGACTGGCTAAATAAATGAAAGTTCATCCATAACTAAATGTGATGCAGTCATTAAAGAGATTAAAAAGATTGAGTAATCTGTATTGATAATATGGAAAATGATCCGAATATATTAAATGAAAAAAGCAAGGCATGAACGCAGTATATAATACCTCTTATGTAAATATAAAAAGGGCATACATTTACATGCAGATCTAGGCATTAAAATTTTTATGAAAAGATGTACAAGAAGCAATTAATAGTGATTACCTTTGAGAAGTACTATGAACAAGAGTAGAGCAATGTTCTTGCTTTTTTACCTTTCTATGATTTTTGAATTTTAAATATCAGCAGTTAATTTTTTTAATGTTAACAGAGATGAACTAGGTGAAAGCCATTTTTATCTTCTTCTATTTACTTTTAGTATATTTTAAATAAAAGAGAGCTACAAAGACCACTTAAATTATATCAAACAAGAATTAACCAAGCCAGTATTAGTTATAATATTATCATGATTGAACATTTAATTCCACACTACCTCTGGCTAGAGTTAAGGCAATGATTAAATGCTAGACCTAAGACTCTATTCCTAAGGTCTACTGAATCTACATTTCAACAAGATCCCTGGTGATATGTATTCACATTAAAATTTCGGAAGCAGCAGGTAAAAGACAACCCTAGGCGTGCCCACAGTTCCTAGTGCACACCTGTATCACAGCATTCATTATACAGTACTTACAACTTTGTTTACTTATCTAAATCCCGCATTAGAGGTGAGGTTGTTAAAAGCAAGATCTAAGATGTTTTTTTCTTTTTTTCTTGTTTTTGGTGTGGCTTGTGGGATCTTAGTTCCTCAACCAGGGACTGAACTCGGGCTCTCGACAGTGAAAGCACAGTCCTAACCACTGGACTGCCAGGGAACTCCCTAAGACTTTTGTTGTTGTTGTTCTATATCCATTGCACCTGGCACACAATAGACCATAAATGTTTGTTAAATAAATGAGTAAATAAGTAAGAAAGGATGACAGCAATTCATCAATTACATGGCAATATGGAAATATTAATTACAAATGACAGAAAAAGTAATTTCTTAAAAATTATTTTTAAAAACCACTATGTTTAAATGTATATATATCCTAGAAACACATTACAAAATATTTTTACCCTCAACAAATAGTAAATAAATTCAGGACTCCAACTAAAGTCTCTTATAATGTTTGCCCTTTCTTTTAAAAAGTCCCGTATAATATCACCAGTTGGGGCACAACCTAGCAGTTGAAAAGACAGAAATAAATTACTGTTAGATATCTACTGTTTTCCTGATGACACGCAAATTATGCTACTGTTTAAGACTGCGTCTGCTGCTGGCTCTGCATCACTGTTTACTATAATTACAGCCTTCGGGTTTCATCCTGACCCATATCCCATTATAGGATATGCCCAGGCCAGATGAGCAATTTCAGAAAGCAGCAGCACTGATGGATGTTTGCAAAATTGTGGCATTAGATATCTCTCTTTCTAATAGCATGAAAGTTCTTTAGTATACCCTCATCCTTCAACAAAAAAATCCTCACCTGGCTGTTTCTCGCCATTCAGCATCCTCACCTTCACGCCAGCAAATCTCATCCAGTTCCGTAAAAAGGTCATGAGGAATGTGTTCCTCATCGTCATCCTCGGTTCCAAGAATAAACTGTACCCGCTGTGATGGGGTGTCTATGGAAATCAGAGACATGAACATGCATTATCATGACTTGGAGCTTGAAATGTCCCGGTCACCGCCTTCAACACCACTCCAAACTCACATCTCCCCTGCCCCCCACACTGCAGCATGCAGCTAGAGTAGACTTGGGAAATTAAGACTAAATTTGGCATTATATTAAGTCTAGTATAATGTGGGATCATAAATATGTAAAATGTAAATATGTAATGTATCTATATTATCAAAGATAAAATCAAATGTGATGATTATTTTGGATTACATATAACATCATGGAAACTATTTCTACATCTCTCTTATACACACACACATTTTCTTTCATCACATATGCTACATTTTATGGTAATATTCATAAGAGTAGACTATGATAAAATTCACTTATACTAAAACTGTGCTGAATATAATTCACCAAAGAACTCCCTTGTGATGCTTCTTTGTAGTCACAACCTTATCCCTCTCCTAACCCCTGGCAACCACTAATCTGGTCCCTATTGCTATAGTTTTGCCTTTTCCACAATGCCATATAAATGGAAACATACAATGTATAGTTTTTTGAGACTGTTGTTATTCAGTTATCATAATGCCTTTGAGATTTTGAGATTTATCTGTGTCACTGAATGTATCAGTAATTCCTTCTTTTTATTGCTGAGTAATAGTCCATTGCAGGAATGTACCATAG
The DNA here is from genome assembly GCF_963924675.1 of Phocoena phocoena. Classification (NCBI taxonomy): domain Eukaryota; kingdom Metazoa; phylum Chordata; class Mammalia; order Artiodactyla; family Phocoenidae; genus Phocoena; species Phocoena phocoena. The sequence continues at coordinate 45,260,657 of NC_089225.1, read as the reverse complement.
TTTTCTTATCCATTCATTTACTGAAGGGTATTTAGTTTACAATTTTTTCAATTATGAATAGAAGTGCCATAAGTATTCTTGTACAGGTTTTTGTGTGAACCTAAGTTTTTATTCTCTAGGGCAAATACCTAGGAGTAGGATTGCTGGGTTACCTGGTAAATGTGTTATTCAATGAATACATTTGTGATGAAAATTATAAAACTTTATTGAATGATGTAAAAGTAGACCTAAATAAATGAGTAAGTTTATATTAATGGGAAAACCCAATGGTGGAAAACCATCTTATAAATTCAAAGTTATTCCAATAAAACATCTGGTACTTTCAAACATTTTTTAAAACACAAAAGAATGAGTAAATCAGTAACAAGCAACAGTGATTACTGAAATCTATAATATTAAATACTTTGTGAAAATAAACCAATTAATCAGTAACTTAAAGGGTTAGGCTATAATTAAGTCACGACTGAGGATTTCAGAAGTCAAAAGTGGAAAATACACATATTACATAAAACATAATATAGTGTCATACTTTCTGTTCAGTATATGTTTGTGATGGGGCCCTAGCCTCTGCCTATGTTATTAGCCTTACCTTCTGCCACTCTTACCCTTGCAATTCCATTCTGAGTACCTTAGCCTTCTTTCAGATTTTTAAAAATACCATGCTCCTTCCCACTTCAGGACCATCGCACATACTGTTTCCTCTAGATCTCCCATATATCTTTCAGCACCTACTTCACTGTAATATGCTTCAGCAAGCCTACCTAATCAGCCTCATGAAACACAAACACACATATAAGCGCACTCATATGCAATAATTAAGTCAGACACCTGTTATCTCAACTCATAGCACTTTATACTTCTCCTTGCTATACTTACCTCAATTGTCATTTAAAATTTACTGCTCAATAACAAACTAAATACTTTAAATAGAAAATTTTTCCAGCTGTCAGAATTAGTCTCTTAGAAGGAGATAGGATCTAGTCCCTAAAGAAGAAATTATGCACGCAAAAATACTTTTCAAATTATAAAGCATTATATAAATATTATTAATGATGACTGATGCTGATGCTAGTGGTAGTGGGGATGGTTACAATGAAAATATAGGCCTGTCAAATAGAGAGGTTTAGAATTAAAGCGCGGAGAATGAGAAAATAACAGTGCCGTTAATTAAAAGAGGGTTGTAACATGGGTAAGCCTTGAAGGCACTAAGTGAAATAAGACAGCGAAAGGTAAATACTATATGACCTCACTTACATGTGGAATCTAAAAAAAAAGACAAGATGAAACAAAACAAAAACACCAAACTCATGGAAAAAGGGATCAGATTTGTGCTTACCAGCTTTGGCGGGGGAGGGGGGCGGGGAACTGGAGGAAAATGGTCAAAAGGTATAAACTTCCAGTTATAAGATAAGTAAGTACTAGGGCTGTAATGTACAACATAATGACTATAGTTAACACTGCTGTATGATATATAGGAAAGTTGTGAGTAGATCCTAAGAGTACTCATCTCAAGGAGACATTTTTTTCTTTTCTTTTTATTGTATCTATATGAGATGATGAATGTTAACTAAACCTATCATGGCAGTCATTTCACAACATATGTAAAGCAAACCATCATGCCATACACCTTAAACTTATACAGTGAGGTATGTCAATTATTTTTCAATAAAACTCGGGGGAAAAAAGGCTTGTCAGAATGAGGAGCCAGTATTGTAGGCTGAGAGCACAAGAGGCATCTTTTAGATATGCTGAGTTTCAGGTGATTATGGTTCAAACATATAAAGATGGTCACAGGAAAGGTGGATATTTGATTCTGGAAAAGACGACAGGGTCAGAGGTAAAGACATGGGTTGCATTTAACTAGAGAAGTCATTTGATTACAATGGATGAGGACTCAAAAATGAAAGAATAGAGAGAGAAGACTCAGCATCAGGGGAATAATAAGGTTTAAGATTTAGGAGGAGGAAGAGTTAAAAAAAATCAGAAGAGGGGCTTCCCTGGTGGCGCAGTAGTTGAGAGTCCACCTGCCGATGCAGGGGACACGGGTTCGTGCCCCGGTCCTGGAAGATCCCACGTGCCGCGGAGCGGCTGGGCCCGTGAGCCATGGCCGCTGAGCCTGCGCGTCCGGAGCCTGTGCTCCGCAACGGGAGAGGCCACAACAGTGAGAGGCCCGCGTACCGCAAAAAAAAAAAAAAAAAATCAAAAGAGGATTAGGTAGATGTGTAAAAGAATTTATACATTAAACAAATATATAATGAGCACCTTACATTGGTCAGGTGAATTAGACAGATATAAACAGAAAAAAACCCTCTGCCCTTATAAAGGTTACATCTGATGAGAGAGTAGTACAACAGTGGTCAAGGTAGAAAAGGATTTCAAGAAGATTAAGAAGTCAATAATGTCAGATGCTGTAGAATCAATGAGGAGAACTAGGTGTAACAAGGTTTGGACAGCTTAATGTTCAATAGCACTGGAATGTCAAAGACCATATATTACTTTTACAATCAGAAAAAAACAAATTATCAATATTTCTTTTGGAATACAGACCATATTTTCAACAAATGGTTAGTTAAAATCAAACTTACAAAGTTATCTGAGGAAAGCCACTAATAGAATCATAACTGGAAATAAGCAAGTTCCTTTGCAAACTTTCATCTTTTCATTGTTAGCTATGTTACTCGTACTGCTTTAATTACTCACATATTAATTAACCAGGGTCTTAAATACATTTTTCCTAATAATCAGTGAAAATACTCTCCTTTCTGTAGACCCTGTCCAAAAGTTCTCTATTTTTCAGGCCCTTTCTGGAGAATGGTCAAAAATATGTTGAGAAATATACTTCTTATAACAACAGAACAAGTATAATGACAGAAGTGAATTGGAAAATTCCCTTTTACATATATGATCTTACTGTCATGAAAACCACAGGCTTCATACACAATGACATTTAGATCAAGAAAGCAGATTCACTAGATGTTTACCATTTTGCATTTCTGAATTATAGGTGCTTTTCTTCTTTATCCTTGTTATATTTCAGATAAATCAATATTTAGATTATCTTCTGAAATCATGAAATGATGACAAGTTTAATGGTTCTGTTCCAAATTCATGTCTCCAGTCTCTTTGCAGCTCAGTATTATTTTCCATCTTCATTTGAACTTTAAAATTTTGCTCATATTATTTGAATGTCCTATGTAATCTATTTGTTTGGATTCCTATATTTTAATTCATTTTATAATTGAAATAATATATTTGTTATTAATGTTAATTAGTTCATTTTGTTATGGATTGATAAAAGGAACATTTCAGCTGAAGCATCAAGAACCAACAGGTATTTCTCTCCAAAGGGGACGTGAGACTACATGCAGAACTTACAAACTATGTTCCTAAAAATCTAGTTATTTAACTCTAACTCTTTACCCATGCTAAGGCTGTAATAAGATCATAAGTTGAAAATAGCAGACACATTCTGGAAAGAATTTCTTCAAAGAAAGCTGTAATGTGAGTCCCAAGTTTCCTTAATTCCTTACAAAAGGCTGCCTGCCTCTCCCTCAAGACAACTGAGTAGTGCTCTAGGGCATCATGAATTGAACATGTCTCCCCGCAGTGGACTGGGGTATGATTCCTCCCTGAGAAACAAAGTCTGCCTAGCTGTGAATAACAGCTGTGAGTTCACAGCTGAATAACATGCACTCCAGAATTCACCAGGGCAATGAGTGTGTGCATGTTTTCTGTGAATCATATAGAGCTGCATATAGAGCTGCACCTATGAGACAGAGAGCGTCGGAGAGAAGCAGAGAGACAGAGAGACAGAGAGAATATGCAAGATAGAGAGAATGTGGAATGTGGGGTCATCTTAGATGCTGTCCAAGAGGCTGCCATGGAGCAATTACAAGACTTTAGCAGGGGGAATCTATCACTATAGCCGAATATCTGGGGGATAAGGAAGAATAAGTAATAAGGCAGAAAAGAGCGCATGTAAAAGAAAATGAGTCAATTTAAATTCTTGCTAAGCCTAGAGAGTATGACATCAGCTTGTAAGACTACCAGCTAAGTAACAGCTTTCCTGCCCCATTCCACTTAGTTCTTTTCATTTCCTATGCTCCAGATCTGAATGGATCAGAAACTAGAGTTAGAAAGATGATGGAGCATCTGGAAGAAGTAGAAGTTCAAGGTAGGAGGGGAAAAAAGCAACTACATTCTCTGTTCTCAACCGGAGCACACCTGGGCAAGAGAGGGAGGCAAGAGGCCTTACAGTTAAAGCAAGTTCAAAGTTTTCACTATTATATGAGACTAAATATTTTAATTACTTATTAGAGGACTTCAAGTTACCTACGAGTGACTAGAAAGGCTGGAGAACCCATCAGAGTTTTCATTCAGGAGCAGAATAACAATTAGATCCACTGAGTAACTACAAAGGGATGGTACAAGCCAGAATAGAGTTACTTTATAATTAAATCCCACAAGTAGTGTTCAGTCAATATAAAAGTTATAAGAATCCTAGAAATGATCATAGTTCTTTCATATTCATAAATGAGTCCTTCAAACTCAAAACTAACAACCTGATCAAAAAATGGGCCAAAGATTTTAACAGGCAACTCACCAAAGAAGATATACAGATGACAAATAAGCATATGAAAAGATGCTCCACATCATATATTACCAGGGAAATGCAGATTAAAACAATGAGATACCATTATGCACCTATTAAAATGCCCCAAATCCAGAACACTAACCACACCAAATGCTGGCAAGGATGTGAAACAACAGGAACACTCTTTCACTGCTGTTGGGAATGCAAAATGGTATAACTCCTTTGCAAGACAGCTTAGCAGTCTCTTACAAAACTAAACATACTTTTACTGTATGGTAGAGCATTGCACTCCTTGGTATTTACCAAAAGGAGTTGAAACTTATGCCCACCAAAAGACCCTGCACAAGATGTTTATAGCAGCTTTGTTCATAGTTGCCAAAACTTGGAAGAAGCCAAGATGTTCTTCAGTAGGTGAATGGATAAATCTATTATGATTCACACAGACAATAAAATATTATTCAATGCTAAAAAGAAATGAGACAGTAAGCCATGAAAAGACATGGAGAAATCTTAAATGTGTATTAGTAAGTGAAGGGAGCTGATCTAAAAAGGCTACATACTGTATGATTTCAACTATATGAAATTCTGGAGAACTATGGAAAGGGTAAAAACATCAGTAGTTGCTGGGGGTGGTAGTGGAATGAATAGGCTGAGAACAAAGGATTTTAAATACTGTGTATGATACTATAATGACAGATATATGTCATTATACATTTGTCCAAACCCATAGAACATACAACACCAAGAGTGAGCCCTAAGGTAAACTATGGTTTTGTGCATGATTATGATGTGCCCATGTAAGTTCATCCTTGATAAAAGAATGTACCATTCTGAGTGATGTTAATAATGGGGGTGGCTATACCTGTGTGGAGCCAAGGAGTATATAGGAAACCTCTGTAACTTCCTGTCGATTTTCATGTAAACCTAAAACTGCTCTAAAAAATAAAGGCTTTTTTTTTAAACATCTTTATTGGAGTATAATTGCTTTACAATGGTGTGTTAGTTTCTGCTGTATAACGAAGTGAATCAGCTATACGTATACATATATCCCCATATCCCCTTCCTCTTGCGTCTCTCTCCCATCCTCCCTATCCTACCCCTCTAGGTGGTCACAAAGCACCGAGCTGATCTCCCTGTGCTATGAGGCTGCTTCCCACTAGCTATCTATTTTACATTTGGTAGTGTATGTATGTCCATGCCACCCTCTCACTTTGTCCCAGCTTACCCTTCTACCTCCCTGTGTCCTCAAGTCCATTCTCTACGTCTGCATCTTTATTCCTGTCCTGCCCCTAGGTTCTTCAGAACCATTTTTCTTAGATTCCATATATATGTGTTAGCATACAGTATTTGTTTTTCTCCTTCTGACTTACTTCACTCTGTATGACAGTCTCTAGGTCCATCCACCTCACTACAAATAACTCAATTTGATTTCTTTTTATGGCTGAGTGATATTCCATTGTATATATGTGCCACATCTTCTTTATCCATTCATCTGTCAATGGACACTTAGGTTGCTTCAGTGGCCTGCCTATTGTAAACAGAGTTGCAGTGAACATTGTGGTACATGACTCTTTTTGAATTATGGTTTTCTCAGGGTATATGCCCAGTAGTAGCATTGCTGGGTCATATGGTAGTTCTATTTTTAGTTTTTTAAGGAACATCCATACGGTTCTCCATAGTGGCTGTATCAATTTGCATTCCTACCAACAGTGCAAGAGGGTTCCCTCAAACACCAGCATTTCTTGTTTGCAGATTTTTTGATGATGGCCATTCTGACCAGTGTGAGGTAATACCTCATTGTAGTTTTGATTTGCATTTCTCTAATGATTAGTGATGTTGAGCATCCTTTCATGTGTTTGTTGGCAATCTGTATATCTTCTTTGGAGAAATGTCTATTTAGGTCTTCTGCCCATTTTGGGATTGGGTTGTTTGTTTTTTAGATATTGAGCTGCATAAACTGCTTGTATATTTTGGAGATTAATCCTTTTGTCAGTTGCTTCATTTGCAAATATTTTCTCCCATTCTGAGGGCTGTCTTTTCATCTTGTTTATGATTTCTTTTGCTGTGTAAAAGCTTTAAAGTTTCATTAGGTCCCATTTGTTTATTTTTGGTTTTATTTCCATTTCTCTAAGAGGTGGGTGGAAAAGGCTCTTGCTGTGATTTATGTTATAGAATGTTCTGCCTATGTTTTCCCCTACAAGGTTTATAGTGTCTGGCCTTACATTTAGGTCTTTAATCCATTTTGAGTTTATTCTTGTGTATGGTGTTAGGGAGTGTTCTAATTTCATTATTTTACATGTAGCTGTCCAGTTTTCCCAGCACCACTTATTGAAGAGGCTGTCTTTTCTCCATTGTATATTCTTGCCTCCTTTATCAAAGATAAGGTGGCCACATGTGCGTGGGTTTATCTCTGGGCCAAAAAATAAAGTCTTAAAATACAGGGCATCCCAGTTTTTAAATTGTTTAATTGTTCCCACCAATGTACAGCACTATATCTTATATATGATTACATATATTCAAGAAATTATAAGAAAGGAAAAAGAAATTACTTTTATATAGCATATTTGCTGCAGGCATTAGTAAAGCATTTCCTTTTTAGAATGTTAATATATGAGATATGGTTTATTGCCAAATATTTTAAGAAATTTGTCAAACTAAATTTTATAGCAAAACGAATAAGAATTGAGTCAATAGCCAAGTCTCCTGCTTAACAACCTCTTCAAAAGAATATGCCAATTTCCTGATGTAACATGAATGTTGATTTTGAAATGAGACTGATGGATTTCCATAAATATCAAATATACTTAAGGAAATCACAGTGCAGCATATACATTTATGATTTAATTTATCTGAAATAAGAAGCTAGTATTATATTTTTCCTAAAAGTATACTATCTGGATTATAGTAATATATACTAAATCCAATCACATCAGAGTCAAATGAAATGCTTCTTGACAGCCTGTTACCTCTGTGGTTGGTTCTTCTGGACCAAAAAAAATAAATAAATAAATAAATAAAGTCAGTGCTTCAAACAGTCATAAAAAAGAGCATAAGTTGTAATTTTAGAGTTACACTAAGAAATCAATTAAATTTTTCTATTAGACCTACCCAGTGTGACCAGACATAGAAGTTTTGTGTTTCTAACTACTCACTCACTTCTCAGAAACCAAATCCCAGAGTAGCCATGCCTCAACACTGGTATTGTTTCTCATTCTTTTTTTTTTTTGCAGTACGCGGTTTTCTCACTGTTGTGGCCTCTCCCGTTGCGGAGCACAGGCTCCGGACGCGCAGGCCCAGCAGCCACAGCTCACGGGCCCAGCCGCTCCGCGGCACGTGGGATCCTCCCGGATCAGGGCACGAACCCGCGTCCCCTGCATCGGCAGGCGGACTCTCAACCACTGCGCCACCAGGGAAGCCCGTGTTTCTCATTCTTTTGAAACAATTTCTCTCATCACTGTTTTCAATGACTTATTTCAGTTTACTCTGCATCAGTAATCTGGGTATCTATAACACTTCCCATGCATCCAACTCCCCAAACTCAAGTACTATGTGCAGGAAGCTTGCATTTAAGACTTATTAGTATTTCCCCTAATAAAGCATGAGGATCACTCATCACAACATAGTCATTAAATAAACATAAGGAAATAAGACCCTCATAGTTACGAATAAAGAGGATTTGAAAGTCTGAGGTAGGGCATCATATGTTTAAAAGACTTCTCGAAGACACAATGATAACAGCATAGGAAATAATAATTTGTTAACATAGGATAATCTATTCATGGACAAGAGGTATTGTATTTGGGTTTTAAACAACATATGACTCCATGTATCTGGCTTTTCATTCTTTAGAGTAGAAATGATTTTATAGGTATTAGGTTATGCTCACAAAAGTCTTTTTATGATCATCCCATCAACATACTTTTAATGTCTTAAAGAGAGGCTCAGATTATGTTTCAATATAGCAAATATTCAAAATGTGTTACTCAATGACTTTTTAAACATCTATGCAACTTAAAATTGTATGACATAAATCATGTAAATTATAGTAATATCACAATCAGAAAGAATTTTTCTAAGCATAAATATTTCTCCTATTTTGATAGGTATTTTACTTATTTTTAAGATAGCCACTGAAAACATAGATCATTGTAATACAAACTGTAGCTAAGACTATGATAGATTAAGATAAGGTTCTGTTTCTGTATTTAGTAAAATATATAATGGAAATAAATTACAGCATGGAGAAAGCTGCACTAGGGAATAAGGGTCTCAGCCTCTTAGTATCCTTTTCTGGAATTTGTAGATACATCAAAAGACACCATTAAAAGAGTGAAAAGATAAGCCACAGGGCTTCCCTGGTGGCGCAGTGGTTGGGAGTCCACCTGCCGATGCAGGGGACACGGGTTTGTGCCCCGGTCCGGGAAGATCCCACATGCCGCGGAGCGGCTACCCACGAGCCATGGCTGCTGAGCCTGCACGTCCGAGGCCCATAACAGTGAGAGGCCCGCGTACAGCAAAAAAAAAAAAAAAAAAATAAGCCACAAATGTGAGATAATTGAAACATGAAAAACCAACAAAAGATATGTCCATAATATATAAAGAACTTCTACAAATCAAAAAGAATAAATGATCCAATTAAAAAAGAAAAAAAAACCAAGCATAAGACCTGAATAGGCACTTCATAGAAGAGGCTATCCAAATGGCCAAAAAAGCGCATGCAAGGTTACACAACCTCACTGGTAATCAAGAAATGCAAATTAAGATAATGACATACCATTATGCCCTTCATTAGATGGTTAATGTTAACAGAATGAAATTGTCAAGTGGTAGTTAGAATGTAAAACAACATATGCTCTCACACTTTGCTGGTGAAAGTGTTAATACGTACCGTATTTTGGAAACTGTTTGGCATTACCTACTAAAGTTGAAATACACGTATCTTATGACTCAGCAACAAATAATTTCATTCCTAGGTATGAGAAATGCATATGTGCACCAAGAGACATATACAAAAATGTTCACAGCACTGTTCTTCATAGTATCTCCAAAAATTAAATAACCTAAATTTTCATTAATAGTAGAATGCATGGTATATGCAAACAAATGAGCACTGTACAATAATGAAAATGAATAAACCAAAGCTACAGCTAAAAACATTGGTGAATCCCACTAACAACACAATGTTGAACAACAGAGACACAAATACCTCCTGTATGAATTTGTTTATAAAAAGTTCAAAAACAGGGAAACATCCAATGTAAGAAGACACACTAGAGATCCTTTTGGGGAGAAGGGAGAGAGTAGTGACTGGGAGGGAGGACAAAGGGGGTTTCTGGAGTGCTAGCCAAGACAATATTTACACAGATGTTTCTTTGTCATAAATCATTGAGCTGTACGTTTATGTTTTAACATTCACAAATACTTGTGTTATACTTTACATAAAATAATTTTTTAAAAAACTCATTGATATTCTTATATATCAGCCAATTGGGAGTTAAATAGGAACAGGAAGCTATCGCCATCAATAAACAGATTTGAAGTTATGTTTTCTGTATTTGCTTCATTCTTCCTAAAATGTGTACACAATTTATCATCTAAGAATGGAAAAATCCCAGGTCTAATTCAAGGGTTGTGCTAATTTATACAGTACCTTTGAGTACCATATTTTAAATAAGCATTTAGTAAAGTAGATGTCTTTAAGATTTATTTCTAGTGCTTATAGATTAATTATAATTTATATACTGTTGTCATCTCTCCTGTTACATTCTTTGTTGGGAGGCTGAGGAGCAAATTAACATTAAAGTGTTCTGAATTTCTCTCATTATCTTTTATATTTTCACTGACTTCAATCTAATGCTTCAAACTTACTTTTAAACAACTCAACCATGTTCCTGGTTGAAAATATAATTTAACATTATATAAGGTGAATGAAAGACAATATTAAAAATAACAAGTTGCAAAGTTTTAGCAGTATTCTGTTGTCAGGGAATTGATTACAGTAGGAAGAAAAATTAATCATCACAATCTTATACAAACAATTTTGTTAAGTGCAGTAACAAAAGTAGATTGAACTTACTTGCAGGCATCAAAAGTTTTGTATAATCAAAGTATCACCACCACCATAACGACACAGTCAAAAAGCTGGGTCTGGGCTTCCCTGGTGGCGCAGTGGTTTAGAGTCCGCCTGCCGATGCGGGGGACGCGGGTTCGTGCCCGGGTCCGGGAGGGTCCCGCATGCGCGGAGTGGCTGGGCCCGTGAGCCATGGCCGCTGAGCCTGCGCGTCCGGAGCCTGTGCTCCACAGCAGGAGAGGCCACAGCAGTGAGAGGCCTGCGTACCGCAAAAAAAAAAAAAAAAAAAAAAAGCTGGGTCTATCTTTGGACTAACCTAGAAATCACATTCCAACCATGGGATCTGGTGGACTAGACCCAGCCATTGCTAAGCCTGTGACATGAGCATAATCTCTTTGGCTACAGTAAGGCCTGTTCAGTTTTCCCTGGATGCAGCGCTGATACAACCAGGTTCCTAACAACACTGCCTTACATGATTGGGTCATATTATAAAGTGGGATTCTGTGGATGTTTCTCATATATTGGAATGACAACATTTTTGAGTGCCAAAATTCAAACATTTACACTAAAATCTTTTTGTTAAATTGATCCTTGCTCCAGAAATATAGGTCCAAATTATTCCGTTTCTTCATAATCCCATACTCCAATTTACAATATAAAAGCTCCAGGATCCCAGCAGAGGAACCTGATACTTTCTTACATTCTCCTCTATCTCATACCTCTTTGAAGTTGAATTCTTTATAATTTTAAAGCACCTGTAGGAATGACTTGCAAAGATTTTCTTTGAAATCTTTCCAAGTACAATAAGTATTTCTTAAGTAGTCAGAAATTTTCTTCGAAGGCTTCAGCATAGTAATCCCATATATTCACACTATGCTGAGTATCAAAGTCCAAATCAAGTGGGATGGTGTTCATAACATGGTTTCAGTCTCAGCATGTAACTGCGTACTTGATTATCAAGGCACTTAAACTGACTGTGGAATAGGAACATAGGCAGATTATTCGCCCTGAAGAAACTTTAAAAAGTGAAATATAGGAGGTTCTACTGCTTAGCGACTATTAGGGTGCCAAACCTTTGTCCCTGATAAAACAGATCTTAGGTCTAAATGGCAATAAAGATACTCAGATGGTTGGTGGAGGAAGGAAAAGGTGGCATCCAAAAATAGTGGCTGACACATCAGTGGCAGAATCTGGGCTACCTGGCTTATTGCCAAGTTTCCCAAGTAAAGAGGCAGGAGTTTCTTAAGATAGATCAATGGCTCTTGATCCTAGCTGGATACTAAATCACCTGGGATACTTTTAAAAAATACCATGACCTAGGAAAATACCCAAGATTAATTAAATAAAAGCCTTTGAGCATCAATATTTTTTAAAAGCTCCTCAGATGAGTCTAACATACAACAAGATTTGACAATATTCTAGAGTTTGTCCAATTTTAATGTGCATGTAAGTTACCAAAAGTTATTGTTAATACAAGGATTCTGATTCAAGCGATCTGGGATGGGGCCTGAGATTCTGCGTTTCTAACAAGCTCACATGTGATGCTAATATTGCTGGCTCATGGACCACACTTCTTTTCTTTTTAAAATTTAACATTCTTTATTCGATAAGAACATTTTAAAATTCTCTTTTCTTCTACTTAATCCCTTGTTATTGAGTCCCAGCCTTTCAGCTGACTCTGACCTATTATCTTTATAAAGAGCAGTAGTATAAATGTTTTTGACCATGAACGCCATTACATAGTTTGCACCATCATTCTTCATATCCTTACCACTCCCTTTTGTTTTAGTCCAGCCAGTTCTCCCACTTCTGCTACTTGAGTCCAAACATAATAGGTATTTGTGCTATTCCTGCTCCATTTTTTTAAACATCTTTATTGGAGTATTATTGCTTTACAATGTTGTGTTAGTTTCTGCTGTATAGCAAAGTGAATCAGCTATATGTATACACATATCCCCATATCCCCTCCCTCTTGTGTCTCCCTCCCACGCTCCCTACCCCACCTCTCTAGGTGGTCACAAAGCACCGAGCTGATCTCCCTGTGCTATGTGGCTGCTTCCCACTAGCTATCTATTTTACATTTAGTAGTGTATATATGTCAATGCTATTCTCTCACTTCATCCCAGCTTACCCTAACCCCTCCCCGTGCCCTCAAGACCATTCTCTACTTCGGCATTTTTATTCCTGTCCTGCCCCTAGGTTCGTCAGAACCACTTTTTTTTTTTTTAGAATCCATATATATGTGTTAGCATACAGTATTTTTCTCTTTCACTTCACTCTGTCTGACAGACTCTAGGCCCATCCACCTCACTACAAATAACTCAATTTTGTTTCTTTTAATGACTTAGTAATATTCCATTGTATATATGTGCCACATCTTATTTATCCATTCATCTGTAGATGGAAACTTAGGTTGCTTCCATGTCCTGGCTATTGTAAATAGTGCTGCAATGAACATTGTGGTACATGACTCTTTTTGAATTATGGTTTTCACAGGGTATATGCCAAGTAATGGGATTGCTGAGACATATGGTAGTTCTAGTTTTAGTTTTTTAAGGAAGCTCCATACTGTTCTCCATAGTGGCTGTATCAATTTACATTCCCACCAACAGTGCAAGAGGCTTCCCTTTTCTCCACACCCTCACTAGCATTTATTGTTTGTAGATTTTTTGATGAAGGCCATTCTGACTAGTGTGAGATGATACCTCATTGTAGTTTTGATTTGCATTTCTCTAATGATCAGTGATGTTGAGCATCCTTTTATGTGTTTGCTGGCAATCTGTATATCTTCTTTGGAGAAATGTCTATTTAGGTCTTCTGCCCATTTTGGGATTGGGTTGTTTGTTTTTTTTGATATTGAGCTGCATGAGCTGCTTGTATATTTGGAGATTAATCCTTTGTCAGTTGCTTCATTTGCAAATATTTTCTCCCATTCTGAGGGTTGTCTTTTCGTCTTGTTTATGGTTTCCTTCGCTGTGCAAAAGCTTTTAAGTTTCATTAGGTTCCATTTGTTATTTTTGTTTTAATTTCCATTTCTCTCAGAAGTGGGTCAAAAAGGATCTTGCTGTGATTTATGCCATAGAGTGTTCTGCCTATGTTTTCCTCTACGAGGTTTATAGTGTCTGGCCTTACATTTAGGTCTTTAATCCATTTTGAGTTTATTCTTGTGTATGGTGTTAGGGAGTGTTCTAATTTCATTCTTTTACATGTAGCTGTCCAGTTTTTCCAGCACCACTTATTGAAGAGGCTGTCTTTTCTCCATTGTATATTCTTGCCTCCTTTATCAAAGATAAGGTGACCACATGTGCGTGGGTTTATCTCTGGGCTTTATATCCTGGTCCATTGATCTATATTTCTGTTTTGTGCCTACTGGCACAAAATCAACATACTGTCTTGATTACTGTAGCTTTATAGTATAGTCTGAAGTCAGGGAGCCTGATTCCTCCTGCTCCGTTTTTCTTTCTCAAGATTGCTTTGGTTATTCAGGGTCTTTTGTGTTTCCAAACAAATTGTGAAATTTTTGTTCTAGTTCTGTGAAAAATGCCATTGGTAGTTTGATAGGGATTGTATTGAATCTGTAGATTGCTTTGGGTAGTATCGTCATTTTCACAATGTTCATTCTTCTAATCCAAGAACATGGTATATCTATCCATCTGTTTGTATCATCTTTAATTTCTTTCATCAGTGTCTCATAGTTTTCTGCATACAGGTCTTTTGCCTCCTTAGGTAGGTTTATTCCTAGGTATTTTATTATTTTTGTTGTAATGGTAAATGGGAAATGTTTCCTTAATTTCTCTTTCAGAGTTTTTGTCATTAGTGTATAAGAATGCAAGAGATTTCTGTGCATCAATTTTGTATCCTGCAACTTTACCAAATTCATTGATTAGCTCTAGAAGTTTTCTGGTGGCATCTTTAGGATTCTCTATGTAGAGTATCATGTCATCTGGAAACAGTGACAGCTTTACTTCTTCTTTTCTGATTTGGATTCCTTTTGTTTCTTTTTCTTCTCTGATTGCTGTGGCTAAAACTTCCAAAACTGTGTTGAATAATCATGGTGAGAGTGGGCAACCTTGTCTTTTTCCTGATCTTAGAGGAAATGGTTTCAGTTTTTCGCCATAGAGAACAATGTTGTCTATGGGTTTGTCATATATGGCCTTTATTATGTTGAGGTAGGTTCCCTCTATGCCTGGAGAGTTTTTACCATAAATGGGTGTTGAATTTTGTCAAAAGCTTTTTCTGCATCTATTGAGATTATCATATGGTTTTTATCCTTCAGTTTGTTAATATGGTGTATCACACTGATTGATTTGCATATATTGAAGAATCCTTGCATTCCTGGAATAAACCCCACTTGATCATGGTGTATGATCCTTTTAATGTGCTGTTGGATTCTCTTTCCTAGTATTTGGTTGAGGATTTTTGCATCTATGTTCATCAGAGATATTGGCCTGTAGTTTTCTTTTTTTTGTGACATCTTTTTCTGGTGGTGGTATCAGGGTGATGGTAGCCTCATAGAATGAGTTTGGGAGTGTTCCTCTCTCTGCTATATTTTGGAAGAGTTTGAGAAGGATAGGGGTTAGCTCTTCTCTAAATGTTTGATAGAATTCACTTGTGAAGCCATCTGGTCCTGGGCTTTTGTTTGTTGGAAGATTTTTAATCACAGTTTCAGTTTCAGTGCTTGTGATTGGTCTGTTCATATTTTCTATTTCTTCCTGATTCAGTCTTGGCAGGTTGTGCATTTCTAAGAATTTGTCCATTTCTTCCAGGTTGTCCATTTTATTGGCATAGCATTGCTTGTAGTAATCTCTCATGATCTTTTGTATTTCGGCAGTGTCAGTTGTTACTTCTCCTTTTTCATTTCTAATTCTGTTGATTTGAGTCTTCTCCCTTTTTTTCTTGATGAGTCTGGCTAATGGTTTATCGATTTTGTTTATCTTCTCAAAGACCCAGCTTTTAGTTTTATTGATCTTTGCTATTGTTTCCTTCATATCTTTTTCATTTATTTCTGATCTGATCTTTATGACTTCTTTCCTTCTGCTAATTCTAGAGTTTTTTGTTGTTCTTTCTCTAACTGCTTTAGATGTACAGTAAGGTTGTTTATTTGAGCTGTTTCTTGTTTCTTGAGGTAGGATTGTATTGCTATAAACTTCCCTCTTAAACTGCTTTTGCTGCACCCCATAGGTTTTGGGTCGTCATGTTTTCATTGTCATTTGTTTCTAGGTTTTTTTGATTTCCTCTATGATTTCTTCAGTGCTCTCTTGGCTATTTAGTAGCATATTGTTTAGACTCTATGTGTTTGTATTTTTTACAGTTTTTTTCCTGTAATTGATACCTAGTCTCATAGCATTGTGATGGTCCACACTTTGAATAGCAAAGTTTCTAGAACACTGGATCTCAACCTTGGTTGCACATTTGAATCACCTGGGGTATTTTTTTTTTTAAGAAGATGTTGTGGGTAGGAGTTTATTAATTTATTTTATTTATTTTTGCTGTGTTGGGTCTTCGTTTCTGTGTGAGGGCTTTCTCTAGTTGTGGCAAGCGGGGGTCACTCTTCATTGCGCTGTGCGGGCTTCTCAGTGTCATGGCCTCTCTTGTTGAGGAGCACAGGCTCCAGATGCGCAGGCTCAGTAGTTGTGGCTCATAGGCCTAGTTACTCTGCGGCATGTGGGATCCTCCCAGACCAGGGCTCGAACCCGTGTCCCCTGCATTAGCAGGCAGATTCTCAACCACTGCCCCACCAGGGAAGCCCTGGGGTATTTTTTAAAAGTACCTATGCTTGGGTCCCACCCACAGAGATTCTGACTGGTATGGGATTTGGCCATCAAAATGTTTTTAAATCTCCCAGGTGTAGCCAAGGTTGAGAACCACTGTTCTAGAAAAACTGACATAATGTATCCAGCTATGGAAAAAAAGAATAACGTGACAGAGGCAGAAGGAACAAGCTTATTTTTGTTTGTTTACTAAATATTTCTAAGTTAATGTGAATGCCACTTATTTTCTCAAATATTAAAAGTATTTAAGAAACTCAAAGTAACCATTAAAGCTTATTCCAACAGATATTCCATTCCCAGAGTCTAAGAGGGAATCTCCCCTAACTATAAACAGATGAAGCTGGAGTAAGAGAAATCTACCCAGTTGTGTCTTTGTTATATTCCCAGACTCTACTTCATGAAACAAAAAACCCTGAAAATGTGGGGGACACTTTCACACCTCCTCTTCTGCCCACTGACTCAGAGATGATCATCCTATCATGCTGGTGCAGGATACCCAGAGTACTTTTCTTTACACACTCCCATCAATCATTCTACCTCTGGCAGAAGTACATGATATTTGGGGAAGTTTGATGCCCATAATTATACACAGCAATGGAGACGAAGAACACACTAATGGCAGTGCCTCTCTAAGCCACCTTAGGATATAGCTGGACACACATAGTATGGATATATTTTGCCTTGGAAAGTAAAAAGAAGTATTTTCTTTTTCTTGGTGAGTAAAAAGAAAAAAACTGGCAGCCTGTAAAAATACTATAAATCAAAGGAAAGTCAAAATAATCTTTATGGCCCAAAAGAAGATGATACCTCTGCAAATTATCTACTTCAGAATCAAAAGAAAATGTCCAGAACTACTGGGAATCATCAATAGACTAAAAACACAGACTCTATCAAGCAGGAAAAACAAACACTAATTAGGAAAGGACAGGAGGAAATGTAAAGAAAATCAGATGAGATAAGAAAGAAACTTAAAACTAAAGATGCAACGGCAAAATCAAAACCCCCAATAGAAGTAGTAAAATGCAGAATCAATACTGCAGATAATCAAATGAATAACGAGAGACTAACTTTAAGCTACCAAAAAAAGGACAACAAGCAGATATTATAAATCCAACATGCAGATATAATTCACAAAGAAGAGACCAAAGTAAGTAGAACAGAATCAGACAGGAAAATATTCTCTCAGTGGAAAAATATCAGTGTATGCAGACTGGAAATGCTTTTTAACATACTCACCATTAGGCCTATCTTAGCAAGTTTTCTTAAATAGAGGGACACAAAAAATTGTCTATAAGCATCCAAGCTTAAAAGACATAAACTTAAAAAATGAAAAAACAGAGAGACTACAAATTTCTCTTCAATACTTAGCAAAACCAGATATTAAATAAAGCAATGTCTATAGAGTATTAAAAGTAAAATTGTTCCCCCAAACTTCATATGCTAACTTACCTTATATCTGAATACAACTGAATGGGGAAATGTGGGTTTGAGGCAGTTGGAAGGATAGATGATGAGAATAATCAAGTTGAGAAGAAGTCAACTAGATTATATAAATTGTGTAAATTTCAAGGTGGGACGGAATAGGAGATAAACATAATTGAAAAGAAAACTTCCTTATTGCATTATGAGGAAAAAACAGTTGCAGATGTAGGCATATGTTTATGTTTGTATGTTTAACAGGAGGGAAGTTGAGTGAATTCTTTCTGGTGACATATTTTCCTTTTGAAGTAGAAAGCATCTGCTAGGTGACTGTGAAAGGGGGGTGTTGGAGAATGGTGAAGAAGATTGAAAAATACTTATTTCAAAAATTGAAAACATTCAATAGAGTTGGGAGGTGTTGAAGGTCCACTTGAGTAATGAATTTATTTATTTACTTTTTGGGTCTTTTTTTTTTTCTTTCTTGGCCACAACATGAGGCTTGAGGGATATTAGTTCTCTGACCAGGGATCGAACCCGGCCCCGGGAGTGAAAGTGCCAAGTCCTAACCACTGGACCGCCAGGGAATTTCTACTTGAGTAATGAACTTAAATGGTTACAACCTGCCCTGTTGAATGACTATGTCCTGCAGAGCATGCCTACTTGGGAAGGCAGGGAGAAAGTAGGGACATGGAAGAACCTAACATCAATCTGGTTTTTAAATGGGGGTAAAGGTATGAATAAAACTAAAACAGGGAAATTAAGGTATTTAGGATATTAGCAAAAGTACTACTAGAATTATAGGGTATGAAATCAGAATAGGATCAGGAAATAAAGATAACATGGATAGAAAAAAAAGTAGAGAGGTCAAGTAGTTGAACAAGCAAGTAAGGAGTGAAGCTGTGGTCAGAGAGCAAAATGAATGAGTAAGTGAACAAGGTGCAGTGAAGGAGGTCATAGGACGTGGGAAGGTCAGGAAACTGAAAGTCAGGTTCTTAATTATGTCATGTACATAGGCTCTCACGGCACTCAGGAATTGTTAACAACTTCCATATCACTATACTTTGATATTCTATATATAGTTGACCCTTGAACAATGTGGGGATTAGGGGCACTGACCCTCTTCACAGTTGAAAATCCATGTATAATTTATAGTCAGTTGTATCCGGTTCCACCATCCATGGATTCAGCCAACCACAGATAATGTAGTGCTGTAGTATTTACTATTGAAAAAATTCATGTATAAGTAGACCCTCCCAGCTCAAACCTGTGTTGTTCAAGGGTCAATTGTATACTTTTAAAGGAAGAATATTCAAAACAGTAGAAAGTTCACATCCTAAGAGTGAAATTCAGAGAGCATCACAGTTACACAATAGTGTAACTGGGAACTTAATAAAAGCATTTCCCCTTGGATTTTCAAACTACTTAGAGCAATGACTATTATTTGTACAAATTATCATGAGTTAATACAACTAAGTTCTACTACTTAAGTGTATTTCCTCCATCACAAAACTAAGCCAGTCCTCACCTTCTCAAAGCAGATGCACAAGAGAAAAATAAAGATTAAACATTCTCTCTCCCACTTCTCCCCAATCTGCCCAAATCTTTTATAAAGGTATAAACAACTTTATGAGTATTACTCCTAATTATGGATTGTACAAACAAGTATAATATTACAATCATAAATTTAATTAAAACAAAGAGACATTCTTACCAAAGGAAGGTGACTCCCTGCCATCCTCTAGTCCCGAATCTCTCTCTCTGTCTCTCTTTCTGTGTTTATGACCACGATGCCTGTGACGTCGATGGCTTTTTCTTCCTCCCAGGGGCACATGAACTCCAATAAATAGTGTCCGATGACCTTCATCAGAAGTAAATACACAAATTAAACTCTAAATTATTCTAAGGCACAGAAGATGATTATTTACATGTTAATGGAAACCCAATCCAATTCAATTCAGGAAATAGTTTTTGAGTATTTATAATGTGATAAACTTGGGGCTTGGCATTGTACTTTGGTACACAGGTCTATCATAAACACCTACAATACTAATTATTTGGTTATACTATATTTTATAACCACCATTAATTTATTAGCTATCATAATAATCTCTCTGTGTCTATTCCCCATAGTTTATAATTATACTTCTTTCATTAACATTTTTTTTTGTTCTATATTCTCCCTACACTCAACTAACTCGTTATCTCACCAGTTCCCTTCCCTTCATGGTTAACTCTGTGAAACAATCACTATCTCTAATAAAACGGATTTCACCAAGGTCCTAGTAATGCCAAATCCCATAGGAGTTTTTTTCAGCTCTATTGTTTCTTTCTGTGGCACTTGATACCATTGACCATTCTTTTCTCTATGATTTAAATTTCTCTTGGTCTTCCTCCTCCTCCTTTTTTCTTTTCTTCTCATATTGGTTTCCTTTCCTGGCTTTTCTTCTATTTATTCATTCAAGATTGGGATCCCTAAGACTTGACACCAGATCTTTTTCTTAGACTGCAGACTTATATATCCATCCATCCACCTATTAAACATATTTACCTAAACATCCCTCCCACAGGCATGTCAAAGTCAACATGTCCATGGAACTCATCCTTTTCTTTGTCCCCCACGTAACTATCATCTATCTCAGTAAATGCATCATCTATCCAGTCATCTCAAAGCACATCCAATTTGTCACTAGGTCCTCTTTTACATCTCTTGAATCCATGCTCTCTTTGATATCCCTAGTGCTGCTGTCTTAATTTGGACCCTCATGTCTCACCAGGACTATTAGAACATTCTCCCTAGCATTATCTTTTCTAATTCCATTCTTGTCCCACTTAATCCATCCTGAATATTGATGGCTTTTTTTTTCCAAAATGCAAATCTGCCTACATTACTTCCCTGCTTTAAACTCATTCATTGCTTTCTGTTGCCTATAGGATAAAGTTTTTTACTCTATAAAGCCAAACAATATCTGACATCTGCCTATTTCTCCAGGCAGGCTTCTAAATCCACTCTGCCACACATACTATAAGCCAGTGTGTGCCCTTTCATTCCTGAATTGCCAGGTGTTCTAAAGTCTCTCTTTTACTTAATGCTGTTCTTATTCTTCCAACTGTATGAAATATCTTTGACTTTCCTGATTATCTGATGCATACCTAACTCACCTCCCAAGTCTCAGTTCAAGGATTATGCGATCTATGAAATTTTGCATACCTCCTCAGTCCAAATACAGATGACCATTTTCCTGCTTAGGATCCTCTAGTGCTTAATCATATACACCAAAGCACAATAACCCTTGATTGTAGTTGTTTGCTTACAAGTAGCTTTCTTATGAATCTTCCTTGGGGAAGGCCCATGTGTTAGTCGTTTTGTATCTTTAGCACCTTGCACAGTGCCTGGCATACAGCAGATGCCTAACAAATGTTTACTGAAATGAACAACTTAATTGAGTGGTACTGTGCTAGGTATCAGGGATACAAATATGAATAAGACATTATTTTATTCTTACAAATCAACAGGTTTCAGCCTTTCCAACTTATGTAAAAAGTGGCATTCACAGTGTGATATATTGCTCTGGGTGTCCTCTAGACATATGTATTAGAATCAGCGAGAAGATGTGAACCCATCCCCCCAAACAGACATGCATTAATCTATATACTTGACAAAACTGCAAATTTCCAACATCATTATTTTAAAAGAACTTGGACAATCTAAATTATATACAGAAAAACTTGAAAGAAAAATAACCAGCATTATTTACAATTGGCAAGATATGGAAGCAACCTACATGTCCATCAACAGATGAATGGCTAGAGATGTGATATATATATATATATATATATATATATATATTCACAAACATAATATTGAGCAAATATATATATAATTCCTTTTTTAAGATTTAAAAATAGGATAACTAAAATACATTGTTCAAGGATGCATGCACAGCATGCACACTCAATACAAAAGTCAGAATATTTGTTATTTCTGGCATAAAGAAGAATAGGCGTTGTGACTGGGGAGAGGCACATGAGGAGCTTCTGGGGTGCTAAAAGTGTTCTGTTTCATAATACAAGTTTTTGCTTTAAAAATGTTTATTAAACTTTGTACATAAGCTTTCTGCACTTTTCTGGATGTATGCTTCATTTCACAATTTAAAAAAATTTTAAAGAAACCAAAGGAAAAGAGTTTTAAGACGGGTTCAGTTACCAGTTTATATGCTATAAAGGAGTCAAACAAGATTAATACTAAAAATTTGCCATTACAGTTACAAATTAATATTTATCTGTAACTTTCTTGAGATCAGTTTCAGTGGATAGGGAAATGGATAAAAACTGAGGAAGTTTAGACAGTGACTATTTCCTAGAGCTAAACTTTAAAGATTGCAGAGGTTTCTAACAATTACTAATTAAGATAACCATTCCTGGACAGACAAATGTAAGGAGCACCATGCACCAGGCTGGCAAGTCCAGAGGGTCTGCTTGGGAAT
The DNA here is from genome assembly GCF_963924675.1 of Phocoena phocoena. NCBI lineage: Eukaryota > Metazoa > Chordata > Mammalia > Artiodactyla > Phocoenidae > Phocoena > Phocoena phocoena. Next base: position 45,238,319 of record NC_089225.1, on the reverse strand, counting down.
AGTGAATATTGCCTTTGTTTGTGGAATGTGAATCTGATGGGCAATTGCCAGAAGTAACATCCTAAGAAGTTGCCAAGTCAAGGTAAAAATAAACAATCTGAAAAACTATATCCAAATATATTCAGATAGGAAGAGGATGCCAAGACAACACAGCTGAACTCATGTCTTGAGAACATTAAATGCAAGGAAGACTAGCCTGAAGGAATTTCCTGAGGCAGAATCTTGCAGAGCTGGTTAAAAAGTAAAGACTCATTTGGGTAAATACTATGAGTATAATTGCTGGATTATATGGTAAGCTTATGCTTACCTTTGTTAGAAACTATCAGACTATCTTCCAAAGTGGCTGTACCATTTTGCATTCTGGGAGCAAAGAATGAGAGTTCCTGTTGTACCACATCCTTGCCAACATTTGGTGATGTCAATGTTTTGGATTTTAGCCATTCTAATAGATGTGTAATGGTATCTCATTGTTTTAATTTGCAATTTCCTAATGACACATGATGTTGAGCATCTTTTCATATGCTTATTTACCACCTGTATATCTTCTTGGCTGTGATGTCTGTTCAGATCTTTTCCTATTTTGTAATTGGATTATTTGTTTTCTTATTGTTGAATTTGTTGAATTTATTGTTGAAATTATTGTTAGCTATCCTGACTATCCTAAAGTAGAAATAGTTTCCAGTGGTCTAGTACCCACTGTGATAAAGTCACCTGACATTGTGCCACAAATGTTCAGGGCTGAAGCGGTGTGACAATATGCAAAGGAATCACAATTTGCCTAGTATTGGAAATATGTGGACAGTGGAAAAGAAGCAAAGTTTCATTTGCATAGGGCCAGAGTTAGTCTTTGGAAAATTCTTCCAAATCTTCAGGTAATATATGCAAGAAGCTTGACAGAAGTTTTAAATTTTAAGACAACTCTGAAAATTTTCATGAAATTGTAAATAAGTTGTAAAGATGAAAAAAACCTTTCTAGACTATAATTAATTAAAAATTTTAATTAATCATGATAAAGACAGAATTAATTTTTCATATTCTCAACAGAAAATAATATTTTAAAATCCTTGACATTAAAGGTCAATAATGTAGGGGGAAAATATTACAGAGGTATGTCAGGAAGTTATGTTACAGAGGTATGTCAGGAAGTTATTTAAAATATTATGCTATTTCTCCAAATGTTATGATTTTGTGCTATTTATCAGTTTCCAAATAAGTATTTGTTTTGATTTTTCTCATTAAAAATAAATATTCTGGGCTTCCCTGGTGGCGCAGTGGTTGAGAGTCCGCCTGCCGATGCAGGGGACGCGGGTTCGTGCCCCGGTCCGGGAGGATCCTGCATGCCGCGGAGCTGCTGGGCCTGTGAGCCATGGCTGCTGGGCCTGCACATCTGGAGCCTGTGCTCCACAGTGGGAGAGGCCGCAGCAGTGAGAGGCCCGCGTACCACAAATAAATAAATAAATATTCACCTTTGTACATAATTTGAATTCTTTCTTAGAGAACCCCCAAAATTGCATAAGCTTCAGGCCCCACAAAGCCTAAATCTGTCCCTAATATGACTTATGTGTGGGCAGCTCCCAATTTTCTATCTCCAGCTCAAACCTCTTTTCCAAACTCCAAACTGGCTTACCCATCAGCTTACCTGACACCTCCACTGCATGTCTAAAAGACATCTCAAAATCAACAAGTTCAGGACTAAACTCCTAATCTTACCCAGCCCAACCCCCTCCAATAAATTGCTCCCTCCCAATCTTGTCCACCTCAATTGATGGTAAAACATTTTTCTAGTTACTCAGAACAAAAACCTTGGAATCACTTTAGACTTCTCTTTTTCTCTTAAGCCTACAACCAATCCATCAGAAACTCTGTTGGAACAACTTTCAAAATATATCCAAAATTTGTCTGCTTATTATTTCACTTCACCGCTCTGGTCAGGGCCATATGACACCTAACCTGAATTACTGCATTAGCCTCCAGACAGGTCTTCTTGAGTCTACATTAGCCCCTACAATCTGTCCTAAACACAGCAGCCAGTGTGGCCCTCTGAAAAGACAAGTCAGATTATGTCATTCCTCAGCTAAACCTTCTAATGTTACCCTATTTCACTCAAAGAAAAGGCCAAGGTTTCCCTAATGCTCTATGAGGTCCTCTGCGATCTGCATGTCTCATTCCTGTCATCTCTTCCATCTACTCTCCTGCTGGTCTCCCCATCACTCCACTTCACTCTAGCCATACTGGCTTCCTTGGCATTCCCACTGCCACCCAGGAACTTACCATAGTAAGTTTTTTACTTATTATGCTTAGTGTTTAATTTCTAGCTTCTCCCCACAGTTTTTAACTTTCAGAACAGCAGCGATTTTTAACTTGTTCATTGATGTATCTCAAGTATCTAGAACAGTGCTTGATAGTTCTTGGTACTTAATAAAATTTTATTGTGCATATAAATCTTCACACAGAGATGATACTTTAAGTAAAATACATAGACAATAGACATAATGATGCATTATGCTACTAAATACACTAAGAGACTTAAGAATGGAAACAAAGCTAATGGCCACAAATTTCACAGCAACAATACTGAAATTGCCACAATTTAGGGCTATGAAACTACAGAGAAAATATTTTCATGTTTCTGTATGGGTAGAGACTTATAAAGCAAAGAAAACTGGAACCTGGGTTAAAGGACAAGCTTTGGAAGTTAAAGGTTGACTGAATAGATAGAGACCTTCAAAGAGATAGATACTTACCACCCAGATTTACAGGTTCACATTTCAAAAGATAATAAAGCCCCAGAGCTACCGGTTTGTATTCCAAAGGGTTTAACTGGGGACCTTCCCCTTGTCTTCCCTGCTATTTGTTTACATAAGGGAGGAAAGATTGCCCTGTCTCTCAAGGTGGAAAGGAGACAGCTATATAGCAGTTCCTATATAAATTCCCAGATTCATAATTTTGGGGCTCCCTTCCTGTGCATATAACCTCCTAGTTCTCATCACATCACCCTGAAGGGGACGAATGGGGCATGTGGTTATTGCTGTAAGAAATAATAACAGTTCTCCTTTGATCCAGAAACCTCATCCTTGCTTTTAGGACAAATTAAATAAATATATGTATTAAAAATTTATCAATATGTTTAGGAGATTTTCTACAAAGATTATATGAGATAATATAACTGGTATAAAATATTGAACATGGCGCCTGTCACATGATAGACACTTGCGCTTGTGTTAGTTCCCTTCCCCCTTCAAGCTGCTCACCTTCAGAGGCTTAAAGAAGAATGAAGGCAAAATAAAATTTCCTGTCCTATTTCATTGTCTTCCTGCTTTTCTATACATTGCCAACTTTTCTAAGCCCAACTATAATAACCCTGGCCTAAGGAATTAGAGAACCACCTTAGATCCTGTGGAAAACAGTATACAAATAACATTGCCAGGTTAAGGTTATCATAAAATTTACCTACACTATTATATCCAAAATTTAATAGACGTCACTTAAAAACATAAAGAATTCAAGAAACAATGATAAATGTCATGGTTCTGAAATGAATTGACAATTATTAAACCTAACTGGAATTATTTTTCAAGATTATATAGGGAACAATTTTTATTTTATAGTAAATAAAGACCAAAAATTTAGTTTAAAGAAGGAATCTTTTCAAATGAGCATTTCTTAAATTAGTCAAAATGGTCAACAAGAATTAACTTTATATCATATTTTTAAAAACCCAAATTAATAAAAATACAGATAATTTAGATATGAACATATTTTGAATAAGTGAGAATGGAACAATGTGCTGTTAAGAGGAAAGATTTTTTTGAAATAAGCACGGAACCCTAGAATTTATTCAGAATTTACCTGTATGTCAGTTGAGGGAAAATACAATTTCCCCATTAGAAAAACAAAGGGTTCATTAAAGGTAATACTGCTTTCTGAACACAAATCTTGCTAACAAATCCTGGATTTTTGGACACAAATTGTGTGGAACTATCTTGTCGAGTAGGTCCAGAATTATTGTAAATATTTTTATTGTATAAGAAATACCAGTACTGAAACAACACTTTATGTAGCTGTGGTCATAGTATACTGTTTACAAAATGCAGTGAGGAAAGAGATGCATTTGGGGATGGAAAGGAATCTTACTATAATTAATAATAATAGTAATTAACTACTCTCCTTTATTTAGCTGGCAGGGAAGGGGTCAAGCTATCTACTCTTGAAGAGAACTGTGTGTTTTTTCTGTGAAATGAATATACACAGCTGGTGCATAATTACTGAGTTGCTACAGCCATTTATTTAGACATGTCAATCATGGGAAAAGGTCAAGTACATTAAGCCAAATAAGCATGTGATCTTTAATTCCATGGAGACTCTAACAGAGTCAGAAAACACAACAAGGCATCATTTATCATAACATATCAAAGAACTCTAAGTCCAAGAGAAATTCTCTGCTGAGGGACAGCAATGGAGAGAAAGAAAAGAGACCTAGAGGGTGTAAGTGAGCGTATGTGTGCATTGCCAAGAGATACTATTGGGCTACTTACTGCACTGTTGTTTCTTGTGTTATTTTGCTGAAAGAATAAAAAAGTCACACCAATGCGGTCATAGTCACCTGACCCTAGGGCCGTATTTTTAATTATTACAAAACAAAGGGCCACATGACTGTGACTATTCTATATGGAAAATAAAAGTCTTAAAAGTACTAAAGTTGTTCATCAAAGGAACCATAGTTCTGAGATTTACTAGTTTAGAAGATACTGTGGCATATTTTTAAAAATACTATTTCTTATAAGTTTATAACACTCTTGAGCAAAACATAGTAACTAAGTTACTGTGTATCTTGCAAAGCAGTGTTATTTTTCATCTTAGAGCACAATAAGCCTCAACATTTCTTGATTAAATGAATCCTAATAATATATATCTTCTAAGAAAAAAAAGAAAAGACAGGAGAATTCCCCATTTTTTATAGGTTGTAAGACAGCTCGATGTTGGATGTTTACAGTGCTCAAAGGGAGGCTAATACAAATTAGTCAAGAAACAGGGTAAAAAGAAATGCTTATAGGATATGATCCCTGCACTTAAGGTAGCCATTTAATTGCTCAAAAATCAAGTTCAACAAAGAAAACAGCATGAAATGATACAAATGAGAAGCAGAAAACAATAACAATCTGCATTAAAGCTAATGTTCTTGTGTTGTATCAGGCATTAAACGCTGTAGGAGTTCATAAATAGAGTGAAATCAAAGATAACCTGGGCCATTAAGGAAGGTTTCAGGGAGAAGGACTTGAGTCTTAAACAAAATAGGGTTTGGATTAGCAGAGGAGTGGGAAATCTAGAAAAAGAAGATAATGTGCACAAAAACAGAAGAACAATTTTGGGTGATAATCTGAGGTGCATGTTAGAGCAGGGGAAAAATAAGGTGAGATAGAGCATGTATTTTTATAATCACAAAAGCTTGCAATTTCACTATTATTTTAAAACATTTATGTTTTGCTGTTTTTACAAGGAAGAGGGAGAAAAGACATCAACATATGTTCTGGGATACTTTTTAAAAATGAATGTAAAAGACAACGTGGTACCTCCCATCTCCTCAAACTCATTTTAATTAAATTATGATTTCTGAACAGCCCTGCCACTTTGCTTCAGGGAAATAGGTAGAAAATAAGCAAAAATTTAAAACTGTAAAATTTTCCAGATTTAGTTTTGCCTTGTATTAATCTGAAAGACACATATAGAAAGTGGCTCATTCTGGGAACTGTGGTAATTAAGGACAGAAGGATTGCTTGGAAAAGCTGAAGACTTGTGGAGGAGAAAAACAGATTTCCATGAAGAGTTGATGGAATTCAACTGTGAAACTGAAGGAATGAAACAAAACATCTGAAAGCAAAGATGGAAAATATTTGGCATTTCTGCATAGATGTTTACAAATAATAAATAGTGTTGCAGATTTTTTTAATGGCCACAATATTTTAGCAGCTTCTCCCATCAAATGGTAGAATCTATTCTTCTAATCCTTGAACCCCAGCTTGATCTTTGGGACATTAGCACATGTGATACAAAGACTTAGAGAGAGCTTGTGCCCTGGTTCTTCCCTCTACTGCTTCTCGGGACTTTTGTGCCACCATGTAATCAGATGTATCAAATCTAATTTTATCACATGCAATTGCCATTATACATTCTCTTAGCACCTCACATTTCCTTATAAAATTTTCAAAGTTTTGATTAAATAGCTAATTGTATAATCAGGTAATAATGCCTATGATAGGCTCTATAGGCAGTAATATGGTCTGTCTAATCATGTTCACATTCCCAGTACCTGGCATATTAAAAGCTCAATAAGTGTTGAATAAATAAATGAATGACAACAAATCCAAACTCTTTTTTACTCATTTTATGCTGGAGTAGGCTGGAAATTCAAAAACTGGCTCAGAGAAGGAGAGAGAACTTTGAGGAAGATAGGATTTTTAGTGGCAAGTGAAAAATAGATAGCATGCCTTGTGAAGGGAGGCACAGGCACACAGAGCGTCCAGAGATATATGTACCTTGTTTTTATCGGGAAGTAAACAGAATTTTTATTTCCTTAAACATCCATTGTTTAATGAATGCTTTATTCATTAAATGCTTTATTCATTGCTCATGAATAAACATGCATTTATACTGCTATAGAAACAACATTTCTTTTTTTTTTTTTTTTTTACATTTTACAGGAAATTTTAGATGAAGACAATGACTTTACCTGACAGCAGTGGTGTGCTGGAACTGGCTTACACCAGTTCGCCAGAGTTAGTTGTGCACATCTCTTCCTAACTCTGTGTACAATGAAAACACTTCAGCGATGTGAAAGCAGCCATGAGCCATGAAAACTGGCAAATGCTACAAATTAAGACTATGGAGGCAGCAGGGAGGAGAGAGGAAAGGAGGGTTATCAGAACACCAATGCCTGGTACCTGGTGGGTACATAAAGATGGAACTTCCTAGTTTTTTAAGTTGCTGACAATTTTATATACCCATAAGTAATCTGATCAATTTACCTTAATAAGGCTGACTTCACTTTCTAGAAAGATCCACTTGTGCAGTTCTGTAATTACGTGGATATTTAGTAAGTACCCACTTCTGAGTAAAGAGGATAAAATAATTATTTGGGGCAATGCAAAACCACAGAGCTAAGATGATGTTGAAAAGTGAAATTAAGGGGCATCCATTTTCATCCTCTCAATTACATAGAATCCTAAGAGCCTCTTAGGAAAAAGGGAAGCTGAACCCAAATCCCTTTGCTTTGAGATTTAAAATCATTAAATCATTTCTGAAGGAGTATAGTGCCCTTAATGAAGACAAGCAGGAATGGATAACAGCCCCCCACTCCCACTCCCCATTAAGAAGAAACACCATTGATGGGAGGAGGGTATGGACCCTTTTCCAAACTCAACAGCAGCCACTAGATTACTGCGTGTGTCTGTGTGTGTGTCTGATTTTAATGGCCCATTTTGTGACTTATGCTAAAGGCCTTTTTGACAAAGTCGCTTTGGTACTAAGGAGCTTACTCTGAATGGGGAAAGGAGATGCATGTGTGCCCTTACAATAAGGGAAATAAAAAACTTGAAGTATAATGCTTAAGGCTCAAGGCAGGTTTTGGTATGTATGTATGTGGAGGAGGAGGTTGTATAGCTGACTGGATAAACGTGTACAGATAAACCAGGAAGGATCAACAGCTTTAACAGACAGGGCCTTGCACCAAATGATAGTGGGTAGTCACAAACTCCAGTGCAACTTGCATCATCCCAACTCCCTGGATGCCACCAGACTTCTAATTGGTGGTAGAAGATACTGAGACTAATAGGCTAAGCTCTCCAGGATTAAACACTTGTTGAAATCAACCATGAGGGGCATATCTAGTTTGTAAGGTCCATATTTTTGTCTTTTTTTTTTTCACTGCAGTATTACTAGTACCTGGAGTAGTGTCTGACACTTAATAATAGGCATTAAATAGAGTTGGAGGAATGAATGAATTAAAGAATCTGAAGTCCCGTTAATTCTCACTGAGGGTGGCAAGAGGTTAGAGATATTAAGGACTGATTAAACCATTTAGTCTAAGTAACCCTATGGAACCTTGGAAGGAGAATCCCAGGACAAATGCCATACTTTCAGAATATCCAGGCAGGTGGTTCCTCTGGGTTAGTATATTGTCAATGTTAACCAAATATGACCTAACTTTATATCTCAAGATGATAAAGCCAGACATACACTTTCCATTAACAAATTTATTTCTGGTGATATTTTTTGCCACACCTACTCTACTTCAAATTTCTTTCTTCCTCATGAAAGGTAAAGAATAAGTTTCTGTGATTTTCAAGAGGCATGAATCATTAATAGGACATTTTTTAAACCATTTATACAGAGCGAGCAGTCCTTTTCAAATTCAAAACTAATGAACTTTTCTTGTCAGAGAATGGAAAAACTTAAAGGTATTTAAATATTAAGCAAAGTTAACGAGAAATTTAAATTTTAAAGCATAGCCTGGAAGTTCACTTAAAGATCACATAATTTAGAGATGGGAAATTCTTCAGAGAGCACTTGATTCAGACCTCTCATTTTCACATGTGAAATAAACAGTAGTTGAAGAAGTTATCCCAATATTTCTAAAACTAGACATTTCTAAGTAGTTGTATCCAATAGGGAAATTTTAACATCTTAGTTTATTTGCCTCATACAAAACTCTACTATTTCTGTGTAACATAAAATGATGGTATATTTCATCTTCCATATAAGCATCTTTCATATACTCTTAAGTTAGCAGTCATGTTCTTTCAACATATTCCCTTAGCATTTTCCTCAACTAATATTTGTATAGGATGACTTCTACTTTAGTCATATTCATCTTCTTCAGTGTGTCTACCTTAGGTTTATTCATTGTGTGAAAGTCCACAAGACACATATGGAACATTTTGGATACATCCATATGGACTCCTACAACACTCACAGGTGGAAATAACATTCCAGGAAGTGAATCATCCAGAGAGAGAATGAAGAATAAGAGGGGGAAAAAAATCAAGGATAGATATAGAGAGAAACCAACAGTTAAAAGATAGATGAGAATTGTCAAAGGTTTGAAGAAATAGATGGAACTCTCATATTACGTCAATGGGAGTATAAAACATAGATCAAAAATTTTAACTCTATAACTTTTTGACCCAGCAATCCTCCTGAAAATTATATCAGTAAAGTAAGTGCACAAGAAGACATATACAATAATTCATAGCAGCTTTGTTTAAAAGAGATAAATGAGAGATAAAATGTCCATTGATAAGGGATTGGTTAAATAAAGCACGGTACAATCACGCAATGAAATACTAAGCATAATTAAAATGGACAATATCAATATTAACATGGAATGATGTTGATTTTTTTAATGAAAAGAGAGTAGTTGAAAAGATTACAAATTGTACCATAATTTTACTTATATGTAATTTAGTTATAATTACATTTGTTTATGATATATAATTAAATTATATTCTTTTATAATATTAATTCTGTAATTCTGTTCAGAAATATTAATTGTATTTCTTCTAAACAGTAGGTTTTGGGGGTTGCTTTGTTTGCTTTCTTTATACTTTATATATTTTTATATTTCTTGGATTTTTCTAACTCAAAATAATTTTTTGTTTTAAAATAGTTTTAAAACAATAAAACGATTTTAATTTTGGGAAAAAAACATAGAAATGTCAGGCAGAGTAAGAGGGGCCAGTGGATAAAATAGAAAAAAATACCAAGGAAGACTACCTGAGAAGAGAAGCCAAGGGAGGGGTATGAGAGAAGAGAAGGAAGATCTAAAAACAAAGGTACAGTCAAAAGTTTTAAAAGCAAGTGAGACTTCAAAAGGGCTGACAACAGGAGATCACTATACTTGGCAATTAAGAGCACTTTTTAAATAGAATGCATATTAATAAACCTTAAAAGAATATTAAAGTGAGATAGCATGAGAGAAATAATATTTCAACTTAGTAAACATGACTTTCATTTTCATGATCAGTACTGTTAAGTGCATTGGTGTTGCAGACACTATACTTTTGTATTAATCACTGTGATATCATAAAATGCTTTCATGCCATATTGTCATCTAATTACAAAACAGCAATTTATCATTACATGAAAAAAATTGAGTTATACAAAGGAAAAAATAGGTACAATTGTAAATAATTTAGCTAGATATTAGAAATCCTTTTTCTAATAAGCCTGTAATACTTTTTTCACAGATGCTCCAAAGGTAATTTAGAAGCAGCTTTGAAAGTAGTCAAAAAACAATATTCATTGTCAAGATATGGAAGTAATCTAAATGTCCGTCAACAGATGAATGGATAAAGAACACATGGTGCGTATATATATATATATATATATATATATATATATATATAAAATGTATAATATATATAATGAAATATTACTCAGCCATAAAAAAGAATGAAGCTCTGCCATCTGTAGCAACATGGATGGATGAAACTAGAGAGCATTTTGCTTAATGAAACAAGTGAGAGAAAGACAAACACTATGTTATCACTTATGTGTGGAATCTAAAAAATAAAACAAATGAATATATGTAACAAAACAGAAACAGACTCACAGGTATAGAGGACAAACTAGTGGTTACCAGCAGGGAGATGGAAGAGGAGAGGGGCAAGATAGGGGTATAGGATTAAGAGATACAAACACTATGTATAAAATAGATAAACAACAAGGATACATTGTACAGCCCAGGGAAATATAGCCACTATTTTGTAACATTAAATGGAGTATAATCTATAAAAATATTGAGTCAATATGTTTTATACACCTGAAACTAATACTGTAAGCCAACTATACTTCGATAAAAAAAGGATATTCATAATGTTCCTTCTGCAGAGACAAGACAAAAGCTTAATCTACCAGCAGAAAATTAAAATTTTACTTTCTTTTAATCATGATTTCAATCATTTTGGTTTTCTATATTATCTTCCCACCTGAAGCTCTCATTAGGGGTAGAAATGATAGAGAAAGAAAGGAAAAAGAAGTAGATTTTTTCATTGTGCTTTCAGCAGTTCTGACAAACTAAGAGCAGTAGGGATGACTAGGCAGTCAGAAAAGAGGGAGGATAGAATGGGGTAGTGAACAATGTCACTGGGAGAAAGTATAAAAGAGAGCATTCCAAAAAGTAACCTCAGAATACCGGTACACCAAATCGACTTAATTCTATTAAGGTTCCAGTGATGCTAGTACTGATAAAATTATAGGTGTGTGTAATCCAGAAAATCAAGAATATCACCTCTTTCAACTACTATTTAAAACTTGTTCAGTATTATCAGTATTTATCTCAATTGATATTTAAATGTAAACATTTATGTGCCGGGTGGCCACTGTTATTTTTTCCCAAGGAGGTCTAGAACTCAAGTGCCCTATTGACAGCACCAGTATGTAAACCACTTTGGAGAATAAAGAATATAAAACAAATTTTGTTCAGTGCTTATATACCATTAGCACTTAATTAACATTGGTGAATGATGATGACTTCACAAGAGAAGCCCTAATTGACTGGTAGCCCACCCCTGCTTCTATTGTGAGGAGATAACCTGTGGAGGCTATGATCACATGTAGCCGAGGAGCTTTAAAGTAGGATAGCTCTAGGGGAAAGATTAGCAGCTGAAATAGAGATTTAAGAATTTAATCAAGTAGACTAAGTTGATCTCCTTCACAATGTCACCTTCATAGTATGATTCCCATACTATTAAACTGTCTAACTAAATAATCAACGCACTTAAGTCTCAAACGTCTGGAAAACTCAAAACAAAAGTATAGTGTTAATATAAACCTACAGAGTACATATTAAGAAGCTTTGGCCATTTGTGGTTTGTCTTCAAAGTATTAAATATTTTCGAAGAAAAATATAGAAGGATTAAAGGAATCAATTCTTTGCTGTAAAATACCCTCTTTTAATATTTATAGGATTATATTTAATGTAATGAAAAGGAATTTCTTTTCATCTAATATATCTCTAAAATAGCAATTGATTGAAAATGTTACATATACACACACAAATATACAGTTCTCCTTATTCACAAAGGATATGTCTTAGGTCACATTACATAGCAAATACCTCAAATATTGTACTGTGCCTTTGATAGGTAAAGAGTAGTAGTAAATAGAGCCAGATTTATAAGGAACGATGAGGGAGATTAACAATATGGGCTCTTATTCTAAAATCATCTGCCTAAAAACAGACATCCTAAACTAGGGATGGAAAATATATAACGAGGACCCCTAAATTAAGAAACCATACATGGCAGGATTTCTTAGCCACATATACACATTAGAATATTTGTTACTATACTCATTCAAACACGTCTGTAACTACTTGCAAATGGTCTAATAAACCAAATTTAGAATACTTTAGATCTTTCAAATTTACAATACACTCTAAAAGCAGACTGTAAATAACTAGCAAGTTACCACTCACTTTAAATAGACAAAATATCATGAATAAATTTATATATCAAAATAAATTGATGTGGGTTACATACAAAAAGCACGTGAAACAATTAATATGAAGAAACATGGAACATGATCTATAGCTCACCTGAGAGTTAATTAGGAATAAAAGTAATTCCATTATTACAGACTGTTAAAAAACATTCTCTTATTTGGTTCTTATTTTTAGGATACCCTGGAGAAAAATAGAACAATTCATTATGAAATGTGCATAGGTGGCAAAGATAGTCAATTAGGGAATAAAATTTACTACTGGCTATTTTTTTCTGGAATCTTCAGTATTAGTCTATCTGCCTAATTCCCATCCTCAAATATATCCAAAGTGTTTGGCAGGCAGAATGTACAATTTTAAATGGATCCTATGTAATTAATTAACTTCACTAATTATTACCAATGGACCAAATACCACTTAGAATTGCCGTATCAAGTGACATTGAGCCTGTATCGACAATAGTAAATTGCACAAAAGTTAACAACCCATAGTAGCAGGCAAAACAGTTCTTTTCTTTTTCAAATGAAAGACATTTGGAACATGGAAACAATAAGATTATTCATTCTATGGTGTAGCAGAGACAAGAATTTAAAATAAGAGAACATGAGGTTATTATTAAAACTAGTCTCTAGTGGGACAGGCTTTTCCTTTTGTGGAAATGAATCTGTCTAATGGGAATTTACTAACTGCAAAATATCTCAAATTTTTGCAAAATTATTTGGAAAACTATCGTAATAGGGGTACTAATTATCTAATTCATTATTGCTTCATAGGATAGTCTCAACTTTTTAAAAATAGTCATGATTAAGTGAGTAAATATGCCCCAGTCTTCCAGTTAATAAACATCTCGCCCCATTCAGTCACCTAAAAAACAAGCCTCCACATTATGTTTACCTCTATAACATAGTTGTTAAAAGCCCAGACCCTTGTGGGTTTGAATCTCTGCTCTTACACTTGCTAGTCATGGCCTAGGCAAGTCAATCTTTTGTGCTTTAGTTTCCTTATCTGTAAGATGGAGATGATAATAGTACTTACCTCACTGAGTAACTTCAAAAATTAATCCATTCTCCATTATTTGACCTACCTCATGCAAATGTTTAAACTTCATCTCTAGTCACTCTTTACCCCCATGCACACAATCCCAATGTGTTAGCTACACCGTATTTGCCATTCCCAGAATATAACGGATCCTTCCTTCTTTGCCTTCAGAACTCTCATTCATCCTTCTAAGCCCATCTCTGTCTCTGTGAAGCCAACTTTAGTTTCTCTCAGCAGAATTCACTTTTTCCTTCTAATGGCAATTTTTGGAGATAAAATATCAGAAAGAAAAAGATCTAAGCCTAATTTTTGGCTTTTTCTTTATTTTTTCAAATTATTTTCTACTTTGGTTTCAAAATAGTGCATCATAATTATAGGATCAGCACTTACTATCTTCTGTTTTTTAGTAAAAAACACTTTTGACATTACAATGATTATGATCAGAAAAGCATTTTAGTAAACTTAAGAGCTCAGAAATGCATTGGGTGAAATGAAGAGAGTGGGAGGGTATTATCATTAATAAAATTACGTTATATGATAGCTTTGTGCTAGGTATTTTACTTACAGTATCTCTGGACTTTAGGTCCACGATATATTAAGTGGTCCCCAAAAGAAATGAACTAGTAAACCAAAACTTTTTATCTCAAATAAAATGAGCAAAAATGTCAAGACAGAGGTATAATTTTCTCTATTAAATTCCTGACTTAAAAGTATTTTACACTCTGCTAAAAGCAATACAGAATAAAGAAAATGTCTTTTTAATTTAATTCATAGCCAAGATTTAAATATTAGTTTAACTTTTCCATTAAAGTTTTAAATTTATGAATTCCTGAATATCAGATTAAAATGTAAGTAGATTTATTTATCTTAGTACAGAAACTCCTATATTTATATGTTAAATATTTGAAAGCTAATTCAATATTTGATGAGTGTTAATTATGCACCTAATTACAGTATATAAACTTAACTTCTTACATGATTAGTGATATATTATTGAATTATATATAAATGAGATTCAGTGCAACACATTTTTTAGTACCTATCTAGTTTAAGAAAAACTGCTGGACCGATACCATGGTAGAATACAAATACATATAAGACAAAGATTTGTCCCTCAACAAACTTATAATCAAATAAGAATGATAAGAAATATATACATAATAATAATATAAGAAATGATGTAAATTCAGAAAGAGAGATCTGGAGGAGGAAGATAATTATTCTGCCAGGAGGGATCAGGTAACGCTAATGGATGGGCAGAATGGACATTCTATTCTTTGTGGAGAAGATGAGAAGGCACCAATTTGGTATGGAGCAACAAAAAGGTTTTGAACACAAAATTTTTAATAATATTCTTGAGGTTTTATTGCATCTTCCATGTTCTCAGACTGTAGAAAAATAGCAGGTATTATTTTAGAAATATGTGCTAAAAGCATGGAAAACAAACAGTCTCTCTCTCACTAAAGAAGTTCTTTATATATCAGTGATTTGGGGGAAAATTTAACCTGTAAGGAGTAATGCAAGCTATAACAAGGGTAAAGTTAGACAACAAATGAATATGAAGGATAAAATTGCAGGCATTCTACACCATGTACAGAAATTAACTCAAAATGGGTCAAAGACCTAAATGTAAGATCCAAAACTATAAATTAGAAGGAAACATAGGGAAAGGCTTTATGACATTGGATTTGGCAAGGATTTCCTGGAAATAACACCAAAAGCTTAGGCAACAAAAGTAAAACTAGACAAATTGGACTATATCAAAAAATTAAAATTTTCTGCATATCAAAGAACACAGTCAACAGAAACAGATCAAAAAGGCAACCTACAGAATGCGAGAAAATATTTGCAAATCATATATACCTGATAAGGAGTTAATATCTAGAATACATAAAGAATTCCTACAACTGAACAACACATAAAAAAATCCAGTTAAACAATGCACAAAGGACTTGAATAGACATTTCTCCAAAGATGATACACAAATGGCCAACATGCATATGAGAAAATGTTCAATATCACTAATTATTAGGAAAATGCAAATCAAAACCTGACACCCATTAGGATGGCTACTGTCAAGAAAACCTGGAAAACTGCAAGTGTTAGTGAGGATGTGAAGAAATTGGAACCCTTGCACGGTGTTGGTAGGAATGTAAAATTGTGCCTCTTCTATGAAAAACAGTATGGCAGTTTCTCTAAAAATTAAAAATAGAATGACCCTATGATCCAGCAATCCCACTTATGGGTATATATTCAAAAGAATTGAAAGCAGGGTCTTGAAGCAATATTTGCACACTCATGCTCATAACAGCACTAGCCAAACAGCACAGCACTATTTCACAATAGCCAAAAGATGAAAGCAATCGTGTCCATCGATAGATGAATGGATAAACAAAATGTAGTATGTACATACAATGGATATCATTCAGCCTTAAAAAGGAAAGTAATTTCTAACACTACAGCATGGATACACCTTCATGACATTATGCTAAGTGAAATAAATCAGTCACAAAAGGACAAACACTGCATGATTTCACTTCTGTGAGGTATCTAGCATAGTCAAATTCATATAAACAGAAGGTAGAATGGTGTTTGCCAGGGGGAGAAGGAAATGGGGAGATGTTGTTAAAGAGGTTCAGTTTTCCAAGATGAAAAAGTTCTGACACTGCTTACACAACATTGTAAATATATTTAACACTATTGAACTGTACACTTAGAATTGGCTGTGATGATAAATTTTATGTTATGAATTTTTTACCACAAAAGAATTTTTTAAATTTTTTTTAAAAAAGCAATCCAGTTGTTGGGCAGAATTGCTTTGACTGGAAATCGATCCGTTCAGTCAAAATGGCTAAATAATAACATATCATCTTCAGCTATTGAATTTTCTTCTCTTTGTTATCATCTAATTATTAATGACATACTATTTTTAGCAACTTATTAATTTGCTCTTATGCCTGCAGAAAATATAACAATCGTCATATCTGAAAAAATAAAATATTCATTAAATGTTTTAAAAGTTCAGGCATCCATTCTGAGAAAAGCTGAACACGGCTGAACAATGAAGAGAGAATGGAGGTATTTAAGAATAACCGAACTCCCTAACTATCCCTGCCCCCCACCCTTCGCCCTGCTAACCATAAATTCGTTCCCTAAGTCTGTGAGTCTGTTTGTTTGGTAAATAAGTTCATTTTTATCATTGTTTTAGATTCCCCGCATATAAGTGATAAGGGAGTTTGGGATTGACATGTACACACTGCTATATTTAAAATGGATAATCAACAAGGACCTACTGTATAGCACAGGGAACTCTGCTCAATTAAAAAAAAAAAAAGAACTGAAGAGGCACTGGGTTATTTTTATTAGGCCCATGTGGAAACTGACCCCACCTATCCACCCTGGAGTTTCAGGCTCAGTACAGTGTTGCACACTCTATGTTATCCTTTAGTCAGATTCACTGAGAAGCTGACTCTAGAATGCATCTGTCTTATCAAGGCCTCTGCATACTTGCCACTTCATGTTCATTTGGTCAACACAGTGAACAAAAATGATGCTATGCAGAACACCCACTCAGTCCAAATCCCTTTGGAGTCTATTATAATACAGGGTAGGAGAGTTAACACAGCCGTGGAGCAAGACCATAAATGTATATTGTTGTACTTCCCAAGAGAATGTTTACTTCTGGTACACCTTCTTGGTAGTAATAGAAAAAAAAATGCATTTGCCACATCAACAGCTGCATACCATGTACCTGTGGTCATGTTAACCTGCTCTAAAAAGATTCTACATCTGAAACAGTAGCTGCAATTGATGCTACCACTTGGCCGAGTCTGCAGTAGTCCACCACCATTGTCTAGACTTTGACAAGTTTCTGTAGTGGCCAGACTGGGACATACTTTAGATCTATAAAGATGGCACTAATCTCTGCTATTTCCTGTCATATGCAATACTGATTTTCATTTACTATCATCGCCAAGGCAAGTACTTTCAGAGCCTTCTCACCCACTACAATAGTTCTTAATCCCACAGGCTAAGAAACCAATGTGATGGTCCTATCAATTACCAAGTAGGTCTATCGGTATGGTTCAGGGAACAGGAAAATGATCAATGAGTGGTTCAGATTCCTCAGGAAACAGACACTGAGACAGAAATTTGTGTTCAGGGAGTCTGTTGAAGAGAGCTATCAGCAGTAACACCTGTGAGGAAATGCGGGCTGCAGCATTTGGTAGAAGAAGTTGAATTATGGTACATTTGCAATAATGGCCTCAGTTGACTCCACAGGAGGCTCTGAAGCTGAGAGAGCCTTTCAGAATTGTACCAAATTGAGGCAAGACTCTGGGCCTTTATACTCCTTCTCTGATAACTTATTGAATTCAGATGCCACAGGAGAGGCAGCTCCCTTCAGCTGAAGGTAATTTCTGGGGTAGCAATTCCAAATTCTAGCTCATTTAAAATAAATATCTATTGGTATATTTTATCTATGTTACTAAAGAAGCTCTTAAAAAGTGGTGCCCTATGGTAATTTTATTTCTTGAGGAACTTCCACACTGCTTTCCATAGCAGTTGCACTATTTTACTTTCTCACCAGTAGTGCACAAGGGTTCCAATTTCTTCACGTCTTCACCAACACTTGTTATTTTCTGTTTTTTTTTTTTAAATAGTAACCATCCTAATGGGTTCGAGGTGATATCTCATTACAGATTTGATTTGCATGTCCTTAATAGTTAGTGATGTTGGATATCTTTTCATGACCCTGCTGTCCATTTGTATATCTTCCTTAGAGAAACGTCAATAGTTCAATTCTTTTTATCACTGAATAATATTCCATTGCATTGGCATACTACGTAATTTATTTATCCATTAAAGTACATCTTGGTTGCTTTCAAGTTTTGGAAATTATGAAAGAAAAAAAAAAAAAACAGTGGTGCCCTGGTCTTTTTCTTTAATTACACAGAAGGAGAAGCTACCACCACCCTTATCCTCAGTAATGCCACCTTTCTCTCTGGTGCTCTCCCACTTATGTTATATTATATTATATGCTACCAGTTGATTTTTTCCTGAACCATGACATCCACCTCATTGCCCCTGCATTATTTTCTGATTCAGGGTAATCAGTCTGGGAACCACTAACAGATCTATTAATTCTTTGTATGCAACACAACAGAATCCTCCACAGCATCCTCAAATACTGGAATGTTTATCTACTTAATATGATCTGGGAGCAGAACAAATATTAAGAAAGTCAACATAAATAAGGTTTTTCTTATTTTCTTTCAAAACTCTAAAATGTTGCCTTTGCATTCTATGATGTTAACTTCAATCACCAGTGACTAAGTCACAGTTATTCACTTCTGGGATTAAAATACCCACTATAGACATCAGCAAACAGAACAAAATCTGATTTATCCAACTGTGTTTTGCCAACAAGAAATCTCTTTTAAGAAGCATTGTACACTGTTACGTGTATTCCCAGTAAAAAGAAACGTATGTAATACATGTTGATACAAAAATTAAAGTAACTTTATTAAATCTTATTTTTGTATTATGTATTTTCCATTCAAAGGGACCATTTAGTATTTTACTGTAATTATTTATAAATTACTGTTAACTGTTAATTATCTGTGTGTGGATTATCAATCACAATCTTTAAACCCAAGATGATGTTTCACTGGAATTGAGTATATTTTTACACTAAATTCTTGATTTATTAGGTTTTCTTGTGTGAGTTTAGTGAATATAAGCATAGCTTAAGTCATGGTATGACGTAAGTAGCACAGTAACTATGCTGCTTTTCAAATCTAAAGAAAAATTCGCTTTATATTAGACATTACTGGGTTAGATTTTTCAAGTTTCTGCTTCCTTCAATTTGTGTAATGAATATGGATAGCATGCAAATTACTACACCTGCCCAGTAAGTATAACCTTTCCAGACCTTGGGTGCTTTCTGTGCATCAAGCAAAATGTCAAACACAGAGTGGGTATAGTTGTTGAAAGTTGTCTCTAAATAGTATGTTAACTCTTCTGTTATTTAATTGTTGTAACTAAATATAAGACCCAATAATAATGAATTTAACCATAATTTAAGTGGCTATAATTCTTAAGGGGAATGAACACTTACTTTTCAGCTGCTGTAGATTATTAGGAGCTATCTCTGATTAGTTTTACTTAAGATGATTTGGGTTTCACTTTTCAACAAAAAGATGAAAAACACCACATACCTTGTATCTCACTAGTAATAATTTCTTGTTAAAAAATTAAGATGAACTAATGGCGTGTATACATTAAATTGCAGTGGAATAATAATTGTCAATACTTATGTAACTCTTAGGCCAGGGACTATTCTAAGTATTTTTCCCTTATTTTTCATAAAAATTTAGGAAATATATTCCACTGTTATCCTTATTTTAACAACAGAGAAAACAGGTACAGAGAAGTTAACTAATTAGCTAAAGCTTCCATAACAAATAAGGGACAGAAGTGATATTTGAATCCAGTACAGTCTGGTTTCAGAGCCTCTATATTTTACCAGCTGCTAGACCATACTACCTCCCTGTTGAATTATCTGACCTTCTTCCTACTGAAGAGACAAATGATGCCTCCAGCCCTCTCTGATATATATCTCAGTAAAACTGGAATACCAATTGTTCTTAACTCCCTTCCAGTGACAGCCTACTCTGACAACATAGGGTGAATTAGATGCTCCTCCTGTCCTCCCCTGTCACATAACACCCAATATGTTGGTCTGTTATAATATTTTTCTTTTCATTCCCCAATTAATTGTAACTCCTTGAAGGAAGGATTATTGAAAGACTGGCACACAACACAGTACAGGAATATAGGAGAGGTTCAATAAACATCTGTTGAATGAGCTAATGCCTCTCATTGTTTGCAGGACTGACTATTGGCACTCCAGAGGACACCAAAACAGTCATATCCACCCCACCACCACCACCATTATTACTCTGATATCAACTTTTGCAGTTCTCCACATTGCAACAAACTTCACATTTCTCTTTGAAACACCAATAGGTATCCCCCCCACCAAAATAGTCTTACCTTCTAAATCTTCTTTCTCAAAGTGTGTTTTGAGAATAGAACGAGTTCCACCTCTATCCACAACTGCCTCTTCATCGTTTCTCTGTAGAACAGAGAGAAAGAAGACTAAATGATAGTACATAGATTCTCTTAATTTCAGCAAATAAACTTTAATGTGATCTAATAATTTAGGGGTTTAATTCAGTAACATAAACCTACTTGTACATGACTATTCTATTTGATTATCAAGTGTTAGTTTACAAAAGACTAAGATTAATTTGACCACACATTCAGAGAAGGAATGTCATTTGATTTTCCATGAAATTGAAGGCAGTCAAACATTCCAGTTGGCGTCATTTATTAGTGAGATGAAAACTAGAAAAGAAACAGTTATCCTGTCAATTTAGTAACATGTATTTTTATCTCTGATAAAGAATTCTTGTTAACAAGATGACATTTTGAACTATACAAGGAAAATATGAAAATCATTAGTGCTATGTCAGGGAGAAATAATTCCATTGCCATTATAAATGGGGTTGGGGGGAACTAATCTCTTGAAAGCAATTAGTATCAATTACTAGGTAAACTAAAACTCTAGTGACTTTGTTTCAGTATAATGCATTTTATTCAAACTAAACTGTAAATTACAATCATGTGCATTAAACCTTCATTCAGTTTCTATAAATTTTTTACCTATTTAGAAGGGCTGGGCATAGGCTTTGTCTTCTGAACACTGTACACATAACTCAAAATAGTACACTCAGTGATTTGGTACTCAATAAAATAATGGGGGAGGTGTGAGTATAATCCATTTTGACCATGCAGGAATGGACAAAATATGAAATACTGAATGAAGTGAAACACAAATTATTTACAACTTTTATCTGTGAACACCCAGGTAAAACTTGCCTTAAAAGTGAATACCGAGTACAAAAGGAGAAATGAAACGGTAGACTAAAGGTGAATGAAACCTTTCAAGATCTATTTCTAAGCCTATTCTAGTTTATTACTATTAGAAAAGTAAAAGGTTTTTGCTTCTTCTCTGAAAGCTTTTTAATTCCTGAACATAATCTTAATAAAGATTTGTCCTCCATGTTTGACAAATCAGTACTTTCAACTGCAGGAGTATAGACATATTTCAGCCTAAAAAGATCAGCTCTCATATGCTTCAAATGCAGCACAGTATGCAGCAGAAGGACATGTTTCATAGCCTATAGTCCTGTTGTCTTTCTGACAACTTGTACTGACACAAGTCAGGGTAAAGTCTTTAAAATCAGAGTTAGATAAACTTATACTATAAATGAGAGAAAATGAGAGAAAAATTAAAATGAAGATAGATTTCAGAACCCATTGCTCTTCTGTTTGGCAAAGTTTAAGAAAATCTGTTGGTTTAACCAATAATAGCAATAGAAAGACTAAAGTTGAGACTTTTATAATTTTCCTGAACCAGATAAATGCAAGTTTCAGCCTATTTTGAATCTGTTCTTGATACATTTACAAATCAAATTTACCCTCTGTGCAAGACATTTTCAAATATATGTCACACTAGAATACAACTCTGCCCTCTGGGGTGTTGTTAGGAAGAATGCCAAAAACTAAGTCATGCATCCTTGTTCAAAGGTCAGAAGGAACACTATTCCAATATAACTCAAAATGGCAGTCTCTGAAAACAACTGCAAAATGGAAAGCTTATATAGAATACATGAAGATGTTTCCTCCTATACAATAAATACTTGATTTTGATTTCAAGGACCTGAAATAATTTTCAGCTTATACAAAATGTTTCTTCCCCTTATTTATATAAAGCATGTATACTGTCCACATACAAAAGATAATTCTGTTGAATCACTAATGTTGAGATATTGAGAGAAAATGAAATTTTGCAGCAGAAGTAGAAATGGAATCTAAATAGGAAATAGCTGATTATTTAATTACTATGCAGGTTACAGGCAGAACTGACCTAATTTTAATTTTTCTTTAAAAGAAAAAGAACTAGAAGCTAGAATATGAATATAACTCAATGTAAGTGACTCATTTTGTAGTTTCATATTATCCTCTTTAAATACTCTCTGGATGTTCCATATTTTCAGCTGAAAATTCCCAAGATACAGATTAATGTTAATACATATACCGAAATTCCTCTACTTTGGCTATAGCTCAAAAGATCACTTCAATATTATTCAAGATGTTTTAGCAGAATATTTCCCTTCCCCCTTATTACCAAGAGCAAGTAAATATGAGGTGTGATGATGGGAATGCAGAGGGACTTATGGCACTGGGTGCCAGTCTATGCAGTAATAGAGCAATAAGATATTTTCACTTCATTTTGAACTGTTACTATCTTTAGAATTGGTGAACATCAAATATATTAATGCACCCTAATTTCCATATGTATTTACTCACCTAGGAACAAATTTTAGCACTGTGTAGGGAGAGAACACAAATATATTACATTGCCTTTCAATACAGTTCACCCTTACTACACTGTTGGGTAAATGTTTATAAGATGATTGAGTCCAGTAAATAGTATTGTGTTGGGATATATATTTCTCAATATGGGCCATGTTCCCTCCAAATTTAAAGCATTGCCCATATTGAGAAATATATATCCCAACACAGTCACATATTCATATATATGTAATCAAAACAAAAGTTTCACAAACCAGTATTTACTCTTAGTATAAAAAATGCACTCTGATATTTTCTGTTCCAGGGTATACTATTTCATTTAGAAGTCCTAGTCACTACCCATTAAATTTATTTCAGGACCGAAAAATGGCTTGTGACATGCAATTTGAAAAACATTGGTATAGACTATGGCCCTGGGACAGACTAACAGTAGCTAGTTCACACAGAAATTTCTTCTAGACTTTTTTGTAAATATCATTAGCTCTATGAATATGTGAATATCACCTTTTTCTGATTTACCATAGCTCTTGAGCACAGCCACCAATGAAATAAACTTTTCTAGTTTTACAAACCAAAATCTAACAGTAATCTTGTGAGCAGGAAAATTCAAACTTTTTCATATCCTTTTAATTCTCATCTCATTTAAAAATGAATAGAGGAAAAGGAGTTCATTTTCAATTCAGAATTCTTTCTTCCTTAGAACTATTTATCATATCATTTTTAAAAAGTAACCACTTTTTCTGCCTTTTTTTTTAGGTATTAGATATTAGAATAGTATTGTGTGCTGTATACTCTCCACTAACCCTTACAGATCCACTTTCCACTCTTACTCACCATGCTCTGTGTCTTTACAGACTGCATTGCTAGGGCCCCTTGCCTTTTAGCTTCCTATTGAGTTCAGCCAATGAGAGATAATGACAGAAGACTATAGAGTTGGGAGGAGAGAAACATGGCCCATTTTGGGCCATAGTTTGGCAATGGCTGTGATCTTCTATCAAACACCAAAGCGCTTGTCACGTGACTCTTCTACAGCTATACATCTTGCTGGTTTGCATTAACTGCTCCCCCACTTTGCTCCTTTAGGCCTAGAAATAGTGACAGTTTCTGACTGTTGCAGGTTTCTGGGATTTCACTAACCCTCGCTGATTACCCTTTATCCTGCCTACTTTTTAAAAAAAATTTTTATTGGAGTATAGTTGATTTACAATGTTATGTTAGTTTCTGCTGTACAGCAAAGTGAATCAGTTATACATATACATACATCCACTCTTTTTTAAATTCTTTTCCCATATAGGCCATTACAGGTTATTGAGTAGAGTTCTCTGTGCTATACAGTAGGTCCTTATTAGTTACCTATTTTATATATAGTAGTGTGTATATGTCAATCCCAATCAGTCCTTTCATTAAATTCTTTTTATCACCCTTCTTGAGTGACCATCTCTTTCTTGCTATGACCCTAATTTACATGTCACATTTATTTCAATGACTAAAAACCATGATATCAAGTTTCATAGAGATGAACATATAATCAAAGTGGTAACCTACATACATAACTTTGACTAAGAAATATCTATCAAAAAATACTGTTGAATGTTTAATTATGTACAATTATTTATTTTGTTTTTATCTTTTGCCTTTAGGAGGCAGACCCCCCAAAAATATTACTACCATTTATGTGAAAGAGCATTCTGCCTATGTTCTTTTTTAGGAGTTTTATGGTTTCAAGTCTTGTATTTAGGTCTTTAATCTATTTTGAGTTTATTTTTGTATATGGTGTGAGGAAATGTTCTAATCTCATTCTTTTACATGTAGCTGTCCAGTTTTCCCAGCACCACTTATTGAAGAGACTGTCTTTTCTCCAATTGCTTTTTGCCTCCTTTGTCATAGACTAATTGACCATAGTCACACGGATTTATTTCTGGGTTCTCTACTCTGATCCATTAATCTATGTCTTTATTTTTGTGCCACTACCATGCTGTTTTGATTTCTGTAGCTTTGTAGTATAGTCTGAAGTCAGAGAGAATGATACCTGCAGCTTTATTCTTTTTTCTCAAGATTGCTTTAGCAGCATTATTTGCAATAGCCAAGATATGGAAGCAACCCAAGTGTCCATCAACAGATGAATAGATAAAGAACATGTGGTATGTATATATATAGGCATATACATATATAATATATATAAAGAAATATTACTCAGCCATAAAAAAAAATGAAATTCTGCCATTTGCAATGATGTGCATGGACCTAGAGAGTATTATGGTTAGTGAAATAAATCAGACAGAGAAAGACAAATACTGTGTTTTCACTTATATGTGAAATCTAAAAAATTAAAACAAATGAATGCATAAAACAAAACAGAAACAGACTCACAGATATAGGAAACAGACTAGTGGGTACCAGTGGGGAGAGGGAAGGGGGAGGGGCAAGATAGGGGTATGGAATTAAGAAGATACAAAATACTATGTATAAAATAGATAAGTGGGAGACATTCAAGATGGCGGAGGAATAAGATGTGGAGATCACCTTCCTCCCCATAAATACATCAGAAACACATCTATATGTGGAACAACTCCTACAGAACACCTACTGAATGCTGGCAGAAGACCTCAGACTTCCCAAAAGATATATATTTTTTTTTCCTTTTCTCTTTTTGTGAGTGTGTATGTGTATGCTTCTTTGTGTGATTTTGTCTGTATAGCTTTGCTTTTACCATTTCTCCTAGGGTTCTGTCTGTCCGTTTTTTTGTTTGTTTACTATAGTTTTTAGCACTTGTTATTTTTTTTTTTTTTTTTTTTTTTTTAACATCTTTATTGGGGTATAATTGCTTTACAATGGTGTGTTAGTTTCTGCTTTACAACAAAGTGAATCAGCTATACATATACATATGTTCCCATATGTCTTCCCTCTTGCGTCTCCCTCCCTCCCACTCTCCCCATCCCACCCTTCCAGGCTGTCACAAAGCACCGAGCTAATATCCCTGTGCCTTGCGGCTGCTTCCCCCCAGCTATCTACCTTACTACGTTTGTTAGTGTGTATATGTCCATGACTCTCTCTCGCCCTGTCAAAACTCACCCTTCCCCCTCCCCATATCCTTAAGTCCGTTCTCCAGTAGGTCTGCGTCTTTATTCCTATCTTACCCCTAGGTTCTTCATGACATTTTTTTCCCTTAAATTCCATATATATGTGTTAGCATACGGTATTTGTCTTTTTCTTTCTGACTTACTTCACTCTGTATGACAGATTCTAGGTCTATCCATCTCATTACAAATAGCTCAATTTCATTTCTTTTTAAGGCTGAGTAATATTCCATTGTGTATATGTGCCACATCTTCTTTATCCATTCATCCGATGATGGGCGCTTAGGTTGTTTCCATGTCCTGGCTATTGTAAATAGAGCTGCAATGAACATTTTGGTACATGACTCTCTTTGAATTTTGGTTTTCTCAGGGTATATGCCAAGTAGTGGGATTTAGCACTTGTTATTATTGGTGGATTTCATTTCTGGTTTGGTTGTTCTCTTATTTCTTTCTTTTCTTTTAATACTTTATAATTTTTGTATTATTTTTGTATAATTTTTTTATTTTAATAACCTTCCTTTCTATTTTTCTTCCTTCCTTCCTTCCTTCCTTTCCTTCCTTTCCTTCTGAGCTGTGTGGCTTGACAGGGTCTTCATGCTCTGGCCGGGTGTCAGGCCTGTGCCTCTGAGGTGGGAGAGCCGAGTTCAGGACATTGGTTCACCAGAGACCTCGCCACTCCACATAATATCAAACAGCGAAAGCTCTCCCAGATATCTCCATCTCAAAGCTAAGACCCAGCTTCACTCAATGACCAGCAAGCTACAGTGCTAGACATCTTGTGCCAAACAAATAGCAAGACAGAAACACAACCCCACACATTACCAGAGAGGATGCCTAAAATCATAATAAGGTCACAGACACCCCAAAACACACTACCGGACATGGTCCTGCCCACCAGAAAGATATGATCCAGTCTCATCCACCAGAACACAGGCACCAGTCCCCTCCACCAAGAAGCCTACACAACCAACTGAACCATAATTAGCCATTGGGGGCAGACATCAAAACCAATGGGAACTACGAACCTGCAGCCTGTAAAAAGGAGACTCCAACTGACTACGTTAAGCAAAATAAGAAGACAGAGAAACACACACAGCAGATGAAGGAGCAAGATAAAAACCCACCAGACCAAACAAATGAAGAGGAAATAGGCAGACTACCTGAAAAACAATTCAGAGTAAAGAGAGTAAAGATGACGCAAAATATTGGAAATAGAATGGAGAAAATACAAGAAACGTTTAACAAGGACCTAGAAGAATTAAAGAGGAAACAATGATAAACAACACAATAAATGAAATTTAAAATTCTCTAGAAGGATCGATAGCAGAATAACTGAGGCAGAAGAATGGATAAGTGACCTGGAAGATAAAATAGTGAAAAAACTACCTAAGAGCTGAATAAAAAAAAAACAATGAAGAGAATTGAGGACTGTCTCAGAGACCACTGGGACAACATTAAATGCACCAATATTCGAATTATAGGGGTCCAAAAAGAAGAGAAAAAAAAAAGAACTGAAAAAATACTTGAAGATATTATAGTTGAAAATTTCCCTAATATGGGAAAGGAAATAGTCAATCAAGTCCAGGAAGCACAGAGAGACCCATACAAGAAAAATACAAGGAGAAACAAGCCAAGACACATATTAATTAAACTACCAAAATTAAATACAAAGAAAAAATATTAAAAGCAGCAAGGGAAAAACAACAAACAATATACAAGGAAAACACCATAAAGTTAACAGCTGATCTTTCAGCAGAAATTCTGCAGGCCAGAAGGTAGTGGCAAGACATATTTAGAGTGATGAAAGGGAAAAACCTACAACCAAGATTACTGTACCTAGCAAGGATCTCATTTGGATTCGACAGAGAAATAAAAACCTTAATAGACAAGCAAAAGCTAAGAGAATTCAGCACCACCAAACGAGCTTTACAACAAAGGTTAAAGGAACTTCTCTAGGCAGGAAACACAAGAGAAGGAAAAGAGGTACAACAACAAACCTAAAACAATTTTAAAAAATGTTAAGGAACATACATATCCGAAACCACCTTAAATTTAAGTGGATTAAATGCTCTAACCAAAAGACACACACTGGCTGAATGGATACAAAGATAAGACCCGTATATATGCTGTCTACAAGAGACACAATTCAGATCTAGGGACACATACAGACTGAAAGTGAGGGAATGGAAAAAGATATTCCATGCAAATGGAAATCAAAAGAAAGCTGGACTAGCAATTCTCATATCAAACAAAATAGGCTTTAAAATAAAGGTTATTACAAGAGACAAAGAAGAACACTAATAATGATCAGGAGATCAATCCAAGAAAGAGATATAACAATTGTAAATATTTATGCACACAACATAGGAGCACCACGGTACAACAAGCAAATGCTAACAGCCATAAAAGGGGGAATCGACAGTAACACATACATAGTAGGGGACTTTAACACCCCACTTTCACCAATGGAAAGATCATCCAAAATGAAAATAAATAAGGAAACACAAGCTTTAAATACTACATTAAACAAGATAGACCTAATTGATACTTGTGGGACATTCCATCCAAAAACAACAGAATACACTTTCTCTCAAGTGCTCATGGAACATTCTCCAGGATAGACCATATATTGGGTCACAAATCAAGCTTTGGTAAATTTAAGAAAATTGAAATTGTATCAAGTATCTTTTCTGATCACAACGGTATGAGACTAGATATAAATTAGAGGAAAAAATCTGTAAAAAATACAAACACATGGAGGCTAAACAACACATTACTAAATAACTAAGAGATCACTGAAGATCAAAGAATAAATCAAAAAATACCTAGAAACAAATGACAGTGAAAACACGATGACCCAAAACCTATGGGATGCAGCAAGAGCAGTTTAAGAGGGAAGTTTTTAGCAAGATAATCCTACCTCAAGAAACAAGAAACATCTCAAATAAACAACATAACCTTACACCTAAAGCAATTAGAGAAAGAACAAAAAAACCCCCACAAAATTAGCAGAAGGAAAGAAATCATAATGATCAGATCATAAATAAATGAAAAAGAAATGAAGGAAACAATAGCAACAATCAATAAAACTAAAAGCTGGTTCTTTGAGAAGACAAACAAATTGATCAACAATTAGCCAGACTCATCAAGAAAAAAAGAGAAGACTCAAATCAATAGAAATAGAAATGAAAAAGAAGAAGTAACAACTGACACTGCAGAAATACAAAGGATCATAGAGACTACTACAAGCAACTCTATGCCAATAAAATGGACAACCTGGAAGAAATGGATAAAGTATGAGAAAAGCACAACCTTCTGAGACTAAATCAGGAATAAATAGAAAATATAAACAGACCAATCACAGGCAATGAAATTGAGACTGTGAATAAAAATCTTCCAACAAACAAAAGCCCAGGACCACATGGCTTCACAGGTGAATTCTATCAAACATTTAGAGAAGAGCTAACACCTATCCTTCTCAAACTCTTCCAAAATATAGCAGAGGGAGGAACACTCCAAAACTCGTTCTACGAGGCCACCATAACCTGGATACCAAAACCAGACAACGATGTCACAAAGAAAGAAAACTACAGGCCAATATCACTGATGAACATAGATGCAAAAATCCTCAACCAAATACTAGGAAAGAGAATCCAACAGCACATTAAAAGGATCATACACCATGATCAAGTGGGGTTTATTCCAGGAATGCAAGGATCTTCAATATACGCAAATCAATTAATGTGATACACCATATTAACAAATTAAAGGAGAAAACCCATATGATCATCTCAATAGATGCAGAGAAGGCTTTCGACAAAATTCAACACCGATTTATGATAAAAGCCCTGCAGAAAGTAGGCATAGAGGGAACTTTCCTCGACATAATAAAGGCCATATATGACAAACCCACAGCCAACATCATCCTCAATGGTGAAAAACTGAAAGCATTTCCACTAAGATCAGGAACAAGACAAGGTTCCCCACTCTCACCACTCTTACTCAACATAGTCTTGGACGTTTTAGCCACAGCAATCAGAGAAGAAAAGGAAATAAAAGGAATCCAAATTAGAAAAGAAGTAAAGCTGTCACTGCAGATGACATGATACTATACATAGAGAATCCTAAAGATGCTACCAGAAAACTACTAGAGCTAATCAATGAATTTGGTAAAGTAGCAGGATACAAAATTAACACACAGAAATCTCTGGCATTCCTATACACTAATGATGAAAAATCTGAAAGTGATATCAAGAAAACACTCCCATTTACCATTGTAACAAAAAGAATAAAATCTAGGAATAAACCTACCTAAGGAGACAAAAGACCTGTATGCAGAAAATTATAAGACACTGATGAAAGAAATTAAGGATAATACAAATAGATGGAGAGATATACCATGTTCTTGGATTGGAAGAATCAACATTGTGAAACTGACTCTACTACCCAAAGCAATCTACAGATTCAATGCAACCCCTATCAAACTACCACTGGCATTTTTCACAGAACTAGAACAAAAATTTTCACAATTTGTATGGAAACACAAAAGACCCCGAGTAGCCAAAGCAATCTTGAGAATGAAAAATGGAGCTGGAGGAATCAAGCTCCCTGACTTCAGACTATACTACAAAGCTACAGTAATCAAGACAGTATGGTACTGGCACAAAAACAGAAAGATAGATCAATGGAACAGGATAGAAAGCCCAGAGATAAACCCATGCACATATGGTCATCTTATCTTTCATAAAGGAGGCAGGAATGTACAGTGGATAATGGGCAGCCTCTTCAATAAGTGGTGCTGGGAAAACTGGACAGCTACATGTAAAAGTATGTGATTAGATCACTCCCTAACACCATACACAAAAATAAGCTCAAAATGCATTAAAGACCTAAATATAAGGCCTGAAACTATCAAACTCTTAGAGGAAAACATAGGCAGAACACTCTATGACATAAATCACAGCAAGATCCTTTTTGACCGACCCCCTATAGAAATGGAAATAAAAACAAAAATAAACAAATGGGACCTAATGAAACTTCAAAGCTTTTGCACAGCAAAGGAAACCATAAACAAGACCAAAAGACAGCCCTCAGAATGGGAGAAAATATTTGCAAATGAAGCAACTGACAAAGGATTAATCTCCAAAATTTACAACCAGCTAATGCAGCTCAATAACAGAAAAACAAACAACCCAATCCAAAAATGGGCAGAAGACCTAAATAGACATTTCTCCAAAGAAGTTATACAGATTGCCAACAAACACATGAAAGAATGCTCAACATCATTAATCATTAGAGAAATGCAAATCAAAACTACATTGAGATATCATCTCACACCAGTCAGAATGGTCATCATCAAAAAATCTAGAAACAATAAATGCTGGAGAGGGAGTGGAGAAAAGGGAATACTCTTGCACTGCTGGTGGGAATGTGAATTGGTATAGCCACTATGGAGAACAGTATGGATATTCCTTAAAAAACTACAAATAAAACTACCATATGACCCAGCAATCCCATTACTGGGCATATGCCCTGAGAAAACCATAATTCAAAAAGAGTCATGTACCAAAATGTTTATTGCAGCTCTATTTACAATAGCCCAGAGATGGAAACAACCTAAGTGTCCATCATCAGATGAATGGATAAAGAAGATGTGGCACATATATACAATGGAATATTACTCAGCCATAAAAAGAAATGAAGTTGAGCTATTTGTAATGAGGTGGATGGACCTAGCGTCTGTCATACAGAGTGAAGTAGGTCAGAAAGAGAAAGACAAATACTGTATGCTAGCACATATATATGGAATTTAAGAAAAAAAATGTCATGAAGAACCTAGGGGTAAGACAGGAATAAAGACACAGACCTACTAGAGAATGGATTTGAGGATATGGGAGGGGGAAGGATAAGCTGTGAGAAAGCAAGAGAGTGGCGTGGACATATATACACTACCAAACGTAAAATAGATAGCTAGTGGAAAGCAGCCACATAGCACAAGATCAGCTAGGTGCTTTGTGACCACCTAGAGGGGTGGGATAGGGACGGTGGGAGAGAGGGAGACTCAAGAGGGAAGAGATATGGGACCACATGTATATGTATAACTGATTCACTTTGTTATAAAGACGAAACTAACACACCATTGTAAAGCAATTATACTCCAATAAAGATGTAAAAAATAAAATAAAATAAAAATAAAGCAGAACGTAGCACACTATTGTAAAGCAATTATAGGCCAATAAAGATGTTAAAAATTAAAAAAAAAAAAACCCTTAGCATGTTCACTCAGTAAAATAGATAAGAAACAAGGATATACTATACAACACAGGGAAATGTAGCCATCACTTTGTTATAATTTTAAAAGGAGCATTATCTATAAAAATGTTGAATCACCATTGTGTACACCTGAAACTAATAAAACTTTGTAAATCAAGTATAATTCAGTAAAGAAAAAAAACACCTAAATAAATAAATACAGCCGACTCTGTATTTTTACAAATATAGTCTCTATACAATCTGTAAGAATAAAATACAATTCAAAAATGTTATGATTAACAAAAAAAGATACTGTTGAATAAAGAGTAGAGGACAAAATGGTGGGGAAGAGACTCTGAATCATCAAAGAGTTCTCAATAGCATAAATAACTCAAGAATGCTTAATTTATGGGCTTCCCTGGTGGCGCAGAGTTTACCAATCCACCTGTCAATGCAGGGGTCACGGGATCGAGCCCTGGTCCAGGAAGATCCCACATGCCGCGAGCAACTAAGCCCATGCATCACAACTACTGAGCCTGTGCTCTAGAGCCCATGAGCCATAACTACTGAGCCTGCATGCCACAACTACTAAAGCCCACATGCCTAGAGGCCGTGCTCCACAACAAGAAAAGCCACCACAATGAGAAGCCCGTGTACCGCAATGATGAGTAGCCCCTGCTCACCACAAATAGAGAAAGCCTGCACACAGCAATGAAGTCCCAACGCAGCCAAAAATAAATGAATAAAATAAATTTATTTTTTTAAAAAAAGAATGCTTAATTTCTGAAAGAAATGAAAAATAGAGTATAGAGTAAACTTCTGGATGTGTGATAAGGGAGTGAAAAAGAGTAACTAATCAAATATAAGTATTAAACTCTTGTGAAGAATGTTCCCTGTAACTGGAGGAATATATGTATATATTTCTACCCATGAGGATCTACGTAGAAATTACCTTTTATTCAGTTTACAGGGTCTCTCTCAACCTATAGATTAATATCTTGTTTAACATTAATGAAACATTTTCCAGTATCGATTTAAGAAGTAGTAGAAACATTTAGACACATGTATTTTATAAACATGACCTGAGAGTTCATTTCTTAAGTGTTTATTTCCAAGGGCTCCACACTTGTCAATTCTCATTAATGTTAAAATACTTCACAGAAAATTAAGGTTGATTTTACTCACTTCAGTAATGTTAAAACATGCTGTTAATAACTGGTAACATCTCACATACCACATTATTTTCATACTTTGCTTTAATAATGTGTTGCTACTGTTTCATTAAAGGCATGCAGAATTTTAACTCATTGTACCCATCTCCTCATTACTTTTTATTTTAAATAATGAAAATAAGAAAATTAAACATTAACACTTGGATTCAAAGTAAATATTCATCATATGCATCCATATTTATTCTGGAGGCCTCCTATTTTTTTTCATTTTTCCATGTAAGCTAAAGTATTTTACAAATATAAAAAGGTCAGCTGTTTAACTTGTAATTGCATTATGCTGTATTACATAGGGCAATAGATATGAAAGCATCAGCTCAGAGATTAACATTTCATAGGAGTTCAATACATACTAGCTGAACTGAAATCTAAGCATATGTCAGACTTAACTTTGAGTGTCACTTAGTATATTATAGTTTTAAAAAATAAATGAACCCATATATTTTTACTAGCATATTATTTTGAAATTAGGTATTGAAAATCTTGCATCTACTTTAAAATATAGACTATACCATTTCATGGTAATACAAGTTCAATCCATCCATTTTATACACTGTATTACTTAACTCATATGAAACATATTTAAAGTAGTCCAATAAATCACTCTTTCTCCTTTCCGGTGTTTTTTTAAATAAAAAAGAAGTGAGTCTGCTTCTAAAGTGTCTAATTGGGGAGGTGGCAATTAGGTTTCATTTGCTTATGCAAAGTAAATGTGTTATTTCATCTTTACACATACAAGAAAAAATAGAACTGAGAATAAGAATTGGAGAGTAAAACCCTCTGTCATAGGAATAAGGATAAGAAGGCATAAACTAAATCACCATGTAAAAATTTTAAGATTTTTCTCATATCATTTACTTGGAAAACTCCACCCATACAAACATTAAAGACCTGTTGGGGGACTACACATTTATGTCAGGTGTGTTAATCTGTTGAAATGAAGTACTCCAAAGTCAGGTTGAAATACTGAAATGTTGAAATGCTGAAAAGCTCAGTGGTGGTGAAAATCTTACAATGCTAAGCTATTTCTGGCTCAGGATTAATTTCATCACAACATATAGTACTGTACTTATTACTGCCACTGTGATCCAAAGAATATTGTCTCTCCTGTCAGGCCTTCTAGGGGGCCTAACATCTGATGGTTTAAGGATAAAAAGTGTTTGAGAAGTTAAGAACAATTTCAATTAGCCAAAAATATTTTAATGGGCAGTGATACCTTCATAACTGAGTTCCTACCTTGTTTGCCCACCTGATCCTCCAGATTTGTTTGTTTTGAATTCTGGACTTGACTCCTGCCTTGTCGTTGAGTCCTCTTACAGCCTCATTTCTGCAGATAAACCCAATTCTGTACCCAGAAAAATGATGTTAACTGCTGCTAAATTTCCTACTGCTGCTTCATGCTGTCTCTACTCTGTTCATATTGCTTGCATGTAAAATGCCCTATGAGGCTCCACCTGTCTTTGTAGGCCTTCCTTATTTGTCCTGCTGTGCCCTTCCCTAAGCATCTGCCACATCCCCATGATCTTGTTTGGAGCTCAAGTACAAGTTTTGGTTGTATAACCCGTCCCTCTGCTGCTGATGCTCCCTTTAGGAGGTCAACATAAAGGCAGTATTGGATAAACACTGAGGGTTCGTATGTGGGGCCACATACCTCCTGGATTTAAGTCCTGTTTCAATTAATTCCTAGCTGTGTGACTTCACCATTTTATGTAATCTCTCTGCATCTCGAGTGATTTATTAACATATGTAAAGTTCTTGAGTTTGCCAAGCATGTATTAAGTTCTCAATAAATGTTAATTATAACATTGTTATTTATATTATTATTTGTACTATCAGAGCCACAAAAATCAATAAGACCTAGCTCCTTCCCTCAAAGAGTTTATAGGCTTCATGTTAGGTACAATGCACAATGGTATCATGAAAGAAATTCATACAGGTGAAACTCAATCATAAAGATTATTATTTTTCTCCAAGAAAGTCAGTAAAAACTCCATTAAAAGAGACACTTCAGTTGATTTTTAAAAGATCAATGTATCTTTGCAAGGCAGACAAGGGGACAAAGTGGTAGTTTGGGCATAAATCTCAAGAGAAAAAACCTATTTATCTGAATAACGGAAAAAGACATTAGTAGGACCAGAGCAGGACTACTAATTTGGTTCTCATTACAACGCAAATGCCTAGAAAGAAAACGTCTCCTAAAACCTGGGACAGGATAAAAAATCCTGATGTGCAAAAACTAGAATTTCTAGAAAGTGGAGAAATAATAATTATATAGATAATATTCTTAAAATTTAAAACTCCATGAACAGGTAAAACAGTGGGCTGGAGAGACAAGAATTAAGGAACTGGGGAAAATATCTGAAAAACTATACAGAATATATCACAGAATAACAATGTGAAAAATATGAAATAGATAATTTTTAAATGAAGGATAATATGATAAAGTCTAACATGTATGTAATTGGAGTTCTAGAAGATGAGAATAGAGAAAATGAGGGAGAAGTACTGCTTGAAAATAATAGGTGAAAATTTTTCCAGAATTGATAGAATACATGAATCCTCAGATTCAGTAATCACAAACAGTATAATTAAAAGACAATTCAGGGGCTTCTCTGGTGACACAGTGGTTGAGAGTCCACCTGCCAATGCAGGGGACACGGGTTCGTGCCCTGGTCTGGAAAGATCCCACATGCTGTGGAGCGGCTAGGCCCGTGAGCCATGGCCGCTGAGCCTGCACGTCTGGAGCCTGTGCTCCACAACGAGAGAGGCCACAACAGTGAGAGGCCCGTGTACTACACAAAAAAAAGACAATTCATACGTAGACATATCATGTGAAACTGCAGAATGACACATTTTTAAAGCAGCAAGGAAAAAGAAAGAGATTACACCTACAAAGGAATGACAAAAATAGAAGTCAGAAGACAGTAAAATAATATCTTCAGGATACTAAGAAAAAGTAATTGTTAATCTAGAGGTAAGCTAAGCTATCATTCAAGAAAGGCACTTCAGACAAACAGAAACTGAGATAATTTATCACTAAGGCATCATTTCTAAAGGAATTTCTAAGTATATATTTCAGAAAGAAATAGAGTGATCCCAGAAACAATGTATGAGATGCAAGAAGGAATCCTGAGCTAAGAAACTGAAGGACATAAAAAAATAAAATAAACATAAGATGAATTTAAACATAACTTCATGATATCTAAGATCCTTTCCAGTTGTACAATACTTGAATTTTTTTATATTCAACTGTTTTCTACTTCAGTGTAAGGGTCATTTTTGTCTGTATTAAGTACCTATCTGTACTTCAGCTTACATTATAAAAATGAATTATAATAACATTTATAATCCTTCCATATATTAATACACTTTTCCATTCCTGATATTTTTACTGAGATACTATGGACTTGTAGGAGACATAAGTATCAATTATAGGAAGGGGATAAAAGTATACAGATACATTTTTAAGTAAAATTGTCAATTTCTAACCTTTCCATTGTGCATAAATTCTTGTTCTTTTCAACTTTGTAAGAATCTACAAAATTAGAGTACTGCACAAGTATTTAACCTTCCCATCACAAATTAGGACAGTTCTGAGTTGGCCTACATACACAATAGTCAATTAGATGAGTTATTTAAACTGAAATAAGCCCAAAGTGTCTGTAGTTTAATGATTTATAGGTGAATTGGACTTGAATATTCAATAATTTGCAAACTTAAGAAAGAAAGGAGTTTTCTAATATAAGTAAATCAAACAAATCAAGTCAGAGAGTAGGAATAATAAAATGATATTTGTAAAGCATTATGGATTAAATAAACAAGGGAATTTCAAGATATTTTTACATAACTAAAATTGTTCTGAGGAGTAAGTAATAAAACATCAGAAGATGAACTTCAATGATAACAAGCAGTGAAAATAGATACTTCAGGTATATGCTTAAGCTACAAAAAGTATAGTGTTTAAATAATGTAAAAAGTAAAGTAAGCAAGTCTAAGCAGTTCTATAATTTTTTTCTTTAGCCTCAGTGATTGTTTATTAGTGATATATTTTATCATATCATTAGTAAAGTGATAGAAATATGAGTAGTCATGCAATTTACTAAAAAAATTAACTTCTATTACATTTAATAGTAACTGTAAGCAAAGCAATTTTCCTAATTATACACATGTCAAAAATGTGGAGAGGGAAAGGAGAAGGGCCACTTTATTTACTTTCCCCTTTAAATCTAAAAAAGGACAAAACCAAACCAAAAAATAATCTGTGCTCTTAAATTTCTAATTATGTCAAAATTCAAGGGACATAGAGAAAGAAAATTAAAAATCTTAAACATGGAAAAGATGGAATTAGATTTGAAATGGGAAATGAGGAAAAAAGAAAAGTTGTAAAAATATATATAAAACTTTCGATGGATAACTTCTGAAATTTCCTCAATTATTTATTTCCTTCACAAAACCAAAAGCTATTATCTGAATTAAATTTGTGTATAATTGAGATGTGAGAATTTTTTCCACTCCTTAGAAGAACCAAATGCCAATTATTAGAAATATATGTGATTCTGCATTTGATTTATTTCTGGTTTTATGTTTTTGTTAGTTTAGTGTTTAGTGTTTGTTTTCATTTTGGGGTTTGTTTATTGGTATGGTTGCTCTCTTCTTCTTTGATTTCTCTCTCTCTTTTTTCTTTTCTTTTTTTGAGTGTGTGTGTGTATCTTTCTTTGTGTGATTTTGTCTGTTTATTTTTGCTTTTACCATTTGTCTTGGGGTTTTGTCTGTTCGTTTATTTGGGATTTTTGGTTTTTGTTTTGTTTTTTCTGCTTCCTTTTCCTCCGTGCCATGTGGCTTGCAGGGTATTGGAGCTCTGCCCAGGGGTTGGGCCTGAGCCTCCAAGGTGGGAGAGCTGAGTCCAGGACATCAGGCCACCAAAGAACTCCTGGCCCTGTGGAAAATTAATTGGTGAGTGCTCTCCCAGAGGTCTTCGTCTCAACACTAAGACGGTTCCACCCAGCAGCCAGCAAGCTCCAGTGCTGGATGTCTCATGCCAAACAAGTAGCAAGACAGGAACACAATGCCACCCATTAGCAGACAGACTGCCTAAAGTCATACTAAGCTCACAGACACCCCAAAATACACCACCAGATGCATTCCTGCTCATCAGAGGGACAAGATCCAAATCCACCTGCCAGCACACAGGCATCTGTCATCGCCACCAGGAAGCCTACACAAGCCACTGCACCAACCTCACCCACTGGGGACAGACAACAGAAGTAGAGGAACTATGACCCTGCAGCCTGCAGAAAGGAGACCCCAAACACAGTAATTAAACAAAGTGAGAAAACAGAGAAATAAGCAGCAGATGAAGGAGCAAGGTAAAAACCCACTAGACCAAACAAATGAAGAGAAAATAGGCAGTCTACCTGAAAAAGAATTCAGAGTAATGATAGTAAAGATGATCCAAAATCTCAGAAATAAAATGGAGAAAATACAAGAAGCAATTAACAAGGGCCTAGAAGAACTAAAGAACAAACAAATAGTGATGAGCAACACAATAACTGAAATTAAAAATACTCTAGAAGGAAGCAATAGCAGAATAACTGAGGCAGAAAAATGAACAAATGACCTGGGAGATAGAATGGTGGAAATAACTGCCAATGAGCAGAATAAAGAAAAAAGACAGAAAAGAATTGAAGACAGTCTCAGAGACCTCTGGGACAACATTAAACACACCAACATTTGAATTATAGGGGTCCCAGAAGATGAAGAGAAAGAGAAAGTGTCTGAGAAACTATTTGATGAGATTATAGTTGAAAACTTCAATAACATGGGAAAGGAAATAGTCAATCAAGTCCAGGAAGCGCAGAGTCCCATACAGGATAAACCCAAGGAGGAACACACTGAAACACATATTAATCAAACTATCAAAAATTAAATACAAAGAAAAAGTATTAAAAGCAGCAACGGAAAAACAACAGATAATATACAAGGGAATGCCCATAAATTTATCAGCTGATTTTTCAGCAGAAACTCTGCAGGCTAGAAGGGAGTGGAAGGATATATTTAAAATGATGAAAGGAAAAACTTACAACAAAGATTACTCTACCCAGCAAGGATCTCATTCAGATTCGACAGAAAAATCAACCACTTTACAGACAGGCAAAAGTTAAGAGAATTCAGAACCACGAAACCAGCTCTACAACAAATGCTAAAGGAACTTCTCTAGGCAGGAA
The DNA here is from genome assembly GCF_963924675.1 of Phocoena phocoena. Taxonomy (NCBI): domain Eukaryota; kingdom Metazoa; phylum Chordata; class Mammalia; order Artiodactyla; family Phocoenidae; genus Phocoena; species Phocoena phocoena. The sequence goes on along the minus strand of NC_089225.1, from coordinate 45,198,559 downwards.
ACACAAGACAAACAAATGACCTATAAAAACAAACCCAAGGCAGTTAAAAAAATGGTAACAGGAACATACATATTGATAATTACCTTGAATGTGAATGGATTAAATGCTCCAAACAAAAGACACAAACTGGCTGAATGGATACAAAAACAAGACCCCTATATATGCTATCTACAAGAGACACACTTCAGACCTAGGGACACATACAGACTGAAAGTGAGGGGATGGAAAAAGATGTTCCATGCAAACGGAAATCAAAAGAAAGCTGGAGAAGCGATACTCATATCAGACAAAATAGACTTTAAATTAAAGACTCATAAGAGACAAGGAAGGACACTACATAATGATCAAAGGATCAATCCAATAAGAATATATAACACTTGTAAATATTTATGCACCCAACATACGAGCACCACTAGACCTAAGGCAAATGCTAACAGGAATAAAAGGGGAAATTGACAGTAACACAATAATATTACGAGACTTTAACACCCCACTTACACCAATGGACAGAACATCCAAACAGAAAATAAGTCAGGAAACACAAGCTTTAAATGACACAGTAGACCAGATGGACTTAACTGATATTTATATGACGTTCCATCCAAAAACAACAGAATATACTTTCTTCTCAAGTGCACATTCTTGAGGAACAGTCTCCAGGATAGATCACATCTTGGGTCACAAACTATGCCTAGGTAAACTGAAATTGTATCAAGCATCTTTTCTGACCACAATGCTATGACACTAGATATCAATTACAGAAAAAAAACAAAACTGTAAAAACTACAAACACATGAAGGCTAAACAACACACTACTAAATAACCAAGAGATCACTGAAAAAATCAAAGAGGAAATCAAAAAATACCTAGAAACAAATGACAATGAAAACACGTAGACCCAAACCTAAGGGATGAAGCAAAAGCAGTTCAAAGAGGTAAGTTTATAGCAATACAATCCTACCTCAGGAAACAAGAAAAATCTCAAATAAACAGCATAACCTTACACCTAAAGCAATTAGAGAAAGAAGAACAAAAAACACCCCAAAGTTAGCAGAAGGAAAGAAATCCTAAAGGTCAGATGAGAAATAAATGAAAACGAAATGAAGGAAAAAATAGCAAATATCAAAAAAAACTAAAAGTTGGTTCTTTTAGAAGATAAACAAAATTGATAAACTATTGGCCAGACACATCAGGAAAAAAAGGGAGAAGACTCAAATCAACAGAATTAGAAAAGAAAAAGGAGAAGCAACAACTGATACCAAAGAAATACAAAGGATCAAGAGAGACTACTACAAGCAACTATATGACAATAAAATGGATAACCTGGAAGCAATGGACAAATTCTTAGAAAAGTACAACCTTCCAAGATGAACCATGAAGAAATAGAAAATATGAACAGACCAATCAGAAGCACTGAAATTGAAGCTCTGATTTAAAATCTTCCAACAAACAAAAGTGCAGGGCCAGGGCTTCCCTGGTGGCGCAGTGGTTGAGAGTCTGCCTGCCGATGCAGGGGACACGGGTTCGTGCCCCAGTCCGGGAAGATCCCACATGCCGCGGAGCGGCTGGGCGCGTGAGCCATGGACGCTGGGCCTGCGCGTCCGGAGCCTGTGCTCTGCAACGGGAGAGGCCACAACAGTGAGAGGCCCACGTACCACAAAAAAAAAAAAAAAAAAGAAAAAAGAAAAAAAAAAAAAAGTGCAGGGCCAGATGGCTTCACAGGCGAATTTTAACAGGAATTTAGAGAAGAACTAACAGCTATCCTTCTCAACCTCTTCCAAAATATAGCAGAGGGAGGAACACTCACAAACTCATTCTATGTGGCCACCATCACCCTGATACCCAAACCAGACAGAGATGTCACAAAAAAGAAAATTACAGGCCAATATCACTGATGAACATAGATGCAAAAGTCCTGAACAAAATACTAGCAAATGAATCCAACAGCATATTAAAAGGACCATACACCATGATCAAGTGGGTTTTACCCCAGGATGCAAGGATTCTTCAATATATGCAAATCCATCAATGTGGTACACCATATTAACAAATTGAAGGATAAAAACCATATGATAATCTCAATAGATGCAGAAAAAGCTTTCGACAAAACTTAACATGCATTTATAAAAATACTCTCCAGAAAGTGGGCATGGAGGGAACCTACCTCAACATAATAAAGGCCAAATATGACAAATCCACAGCCAACATCATCCTCAATGGTGAAAAACTGAAAGCATTTCCACTAAGATCAGGAACAAGACAAGGTTCCCCACTCTCACCACTCTTATTCAACATAGTCTTGGAAGTTTTAGCCACGGCAATCAGCAAAGAAAAAGAAATAAAAGGAATCCACATCGGAAAAGAAGAAGTAAAACTATCACTGTTCGCAGATAACATGGTATTTACTATATGTAGAAAATCCTAAAGATGTCACCAGAAAACTACTAGAGCTAATCAATGAATTTGGTAACGTAGCAGGATATAAAAAGAATGCACAGAAATCTCTTGCTTTCCTACACACTAACAACAAAAGATCAGAAAGAGAAATTAAGGAAACATTCCCATTTACGATTGCAACAAAAAGAAAAAATACCCAGGAATAAACCTGCCTAAGGAGGAAAAAGACCTGTATGCAGAAAATTATAAGACACTGATGAGAGAAATTAAAGATGATACAAACAGATGGAGAGATATACCATGCTCTTTGATCGGAAAAATCAACATTGTGAAAATGATGATGCTCCCCAAAGCAATCTACAGATTCAGTGCAATCCCTATCAAATTACCAATGGCATTTTTCAAAGAACTAGAACAAAAAATTTTACAATCTGTATGGAAACACAAAAGACCCCAAATAGCCAAAGTAATCTTGAGAAAGAAATATGGAGCTGGAGGTATCAGGCTCCCTGACTTCGGACTATACTACAAAGCTACAATAATCAAGAGAGTATGGTAATGGCACAAAAATAGAAATATAGATCAATGGAACAGGATAGAAAGCCCAGAAATAAACCCATGCACATATGATCACCTTATCTTTGATAAAGGAGGCAACAATATCCAGTGGAGAAAAGACAGCTTCTTCAATAAGTGGTGCTGAGAAAACTGGACAGCTACATGTAAAAGAATGAAGTTAGAACACTTCCTAACACCATACAAACAAAAATAAACTCAGTATGGATTAAAGAACACTTCCTAACACCACACAAAACAAAAATAAACTCAATATCGGTTAAAGACCTAAATGTAAGGCCAGACACTATAAAACTCTTAGAGGAAAACATTGGCAGAACACTCTATGACATAAACCACAGCAAGATCCTTTTTAACCCACCTGCTAAAGTAATGGAAATAAAAACAAAACAAAATAAATGGGACCTAATGAAACTTAAAGGCTTTTGCCCAGCAAAGGAAACCATAAACAAGACGAAAAGACAACACTCAGAATGGGAGAAAATATTTGCAAATGAAGCAACTGACAAAGGATTAATCTCCAAAATATACAAGCAGCTCATGCAGCTCAATATCAAAAAATCAAACAACCCAATCCAAAAACGTGTGGAAGACCTAAATAGACATTTCTCCAAAGAAGGCATACAGATGGCCAACAAACACATGAAAAGATGCTCAACAATGTTAAGCATCAGAGAAATACAAATCAAAACCACACTGAGGTATCACCTCACACTGGTCAGAATGGCCATCATCAAAAAATCTAGAAACAGGGCTTCCCTGGTGGTGCAGTGGTTGAGAGTATGCCTGCCGATGCAGGGGACACGGGTTCGTGCTCCGGTCTGGGGAGATCCCACATGCTATGGAGCGGCTGGGCCCGTGAGCCATGGCCGCTGAGCCTGTGTGTCCGGAGCCTGTGCTCCGCAACGGGAGAGGCCACAACAGTGAGAGGTCCGTGTACCACAAAAAAAAAAATCTAGAAACAATAAATGCTGGAGAGGGTGTGAAGAAAAGGGAACCCTCTTGCACTGTTGATGAGAATGTAAATTGATACAGCCACTATGGAGAACAGTATGGAGTTTCCTTAAAAAACTAAAAATAGAACTACCATATGACCTAGCAGTACCACTACTCAGGCATATACCCTGAGAAAACCATAATTCAAACAGATACATTTACCACAATATTCACTGCAGCACTATTTTCAATAGCCAGAACATGGAAACAAACTAAATGTCCATCGACAGATGAATGGATAAAGAAGATGTGGCACATGTATACAATGGAATATTACTCAGCCATAAAGGGAATGAAATTATTTGTAGTGAGGTGGATGAACCTACAGTCTGTCATACAGAGTGAAGTAATTCAGAAAGAGGAAAACAAATACCGTATGCTAACGCATATATATGGAATCTAGAAAAATGGTACTGATGAACCTAGTGGTAGGGCAGGAATAAAGGTGACAATGTTGAGAACAGACTTGAGGACACAGGGCAGGAAGTGGAGGCTGGGACGTAGTGAGAGAGTAGCATTGACATATATACACTACCAAATATAAAATAGATAGTGGGAAGTTGCTACATAGCACAGGGAGATCAGCCTGGTGTTTGTGACGCCCTAGAGGGGTGGGATAGGGAGGGGAGGGTGGGAGGGAGGCTCAAGAGGGAGGGGATGTGGGGATATATGTATGCATATAGCTGATTCACTTTGTTGTACAGCAGAAATGAACACAGCATTGTAAAGCAATTATACTCCAATAAAGATGCATAAAAAAATAGCCAGTATGCACGTTATCTCCATGTATGTTTTTACACTGTTACCACATATGTAAATATCCACGAAAACATGGTGTATTATTTTGCAAGTTTGAAAATAGTATGTAAAAGTTGTATCACAATTAAAAAAAAAGAAATATATTTGATTAATCTCCTCCTCTACTTAGTATCTAAAAGAAACAGCCAAAACTAATTTATAGCTAGTCTTATACTATAAACAGCTCTCATTTATTTAATTCATGCTATCAATAGGCACTAAGATAAGAGGAAGCAGAGTGGTGCCTAAGAAAATCTCTAAAACCAGACCTCCAGGGTTCATATCCAGTTATGTCACTTACTACTTACTTAGCCATGTGACTTTGCGCAAGTTCTTTGTGCCTCATATGCAAAATAGGGATTGTAAATAAAAATAATTATATATGTAAATTAATTCATTATTGAATCATATGGTATTTGTCTTTCTGTCTGACTTATTTCACTTAGCACAATGCCCTCAAGTTCCACCCATGTTGTTGCAAATGCAAGAGTTCATTTCATTCTTTTTTTATGGTTGAATAATATTCCACTGCCTATACAATACATACACCACATTTTCTTTATCTGTTCATCTGTCAATGAACACTTAGGTTGTTTCCATATCTTGGCTATTGTAAATAACACTGCAATGAACATTAGGATGGAGATATATATAGATAGATAGATAGATCTATATATATTTATCTATATGGATATATATCTTTCTGAGTTAGTGCTTTTGTTTTCTTTGGATAAATACCCAGAAGTGTAATTGCTGGATCATTTGGTAGTTCTCTTTTTGAGGAGTCTCAATAGTGGCTGCCCCAATTTACATTCCCACCAACAGTGCATAGGGGTTCCCTTTTCTCCACACCCTCTCAAACGCTTGTCATTTCTTGGCTTTTTGAAAACAGCCATTCTAACAGGTGTGAGGTGATGTCTCATTGTGGTTTTCATTTGCATTTCCCTGATAATTAATGAGCATCTTTTTATGTACCTGTTGGCTGTCCACATATTTTCTTTGGAAAAAATGTCTATTCAGGTGCTCTGCCCATTTTTTAATAGGATTTTTTTTTGCTATTGAGTTGTATGAGTTCTTTACATATTTTAGATATTAACCTCTTATCAGATATATGATATGCAAATATTTTCTCCCATTCAGTAGGTTGCCTCTTCATTTTGTTGATGGTTTCCTTTGCTATGAAGCAGCCTTTTAATTTGATGTGTTCCACTTGTTTATTTTTGCTTTTGTTACCTTTGTTTTTGATATCAAATCCAAAAAAACATTGGCCTCTTTTTTTTTTTTCTCGGTACGCGGGCCTCTCACTGTTGTGGCCTCTCCCGTTGCGGACCACAGGCTCTGGACGTTTCCCCTCTCCAGTCTACTGCTGGAGTAGAGGTGGGATATTTGTCTATTTGACTGAAGTAAAGGAGAAAGATGATCCGGAAATGTGACTGAATTTTAATTCAATACTTTTTACTTTAGTAGCTTGATTCTCTCTTTGAGAGGTATCTGGTGCCTTTCAGGATGCTTCAGTATAAATTGTGTTGGTTCTCAGCTTTTGCCAATGCTAGTTTACAATTCTGTTTTCTCAGTTAGCCAAGGCACTTGACATTTTCCTTCTGCTTTTTTGCTCACAAAATTTTGTCACTGTTTTTTTTCCTCTCCCATTTTCCCCACCTAATTTAGTTTTGGTATAGAGAAAAGGTTAGAAATACCATTAATTGTCTCTTTAATAGGATTTTGGGAGAAAGGAAATGTAGCTGGGTGTATTCTACCTGGTAGTTATACCTAAAGTCTCCTGATTTTCCTTCATCTTTCCTACATTTTCAGAAAATATCTACCAGGGTAATATTTTCTTCTTGCTATTATTCTACTGTTAATATTTATTCTGCTATTATTATAGTTCATTGTAACTATTACCACATTTTCTAATCTCCAGTTCACAGCAAACAACCTTTGAATGAGCTTCAGAAACGTTTTTGCTGCTTTAAAACATAATTCAGTATTCTTAAATTTATATAACATAATCCATTCTTTGAGTTAATATTTACTAATAATTTAACATGTGCCAGAATCTGTACTAGCAGTGGGAATACTGAATTATAAGACACACTTGCCTTCTAGAATTTTACGTTCTATGGGAGAAGACATACAAGTAGGTGTTTTTTCAAATGTTATACATGTTAAATGTTATACCAGAAGTAGGCTTAGCATCCTAAGGGATATATAAATGACCACCTAATCCCAGTAACTGATGCTTAAACTGGGTCTTAAAGGAAAAACAGGATTATCAAGGTGAATAAGAAGAGCATTCCAGGCAAATGATGGCATAGCTTGTACAAAAGCATGATGGTATCAACGACTTCAAAGAATATAGATTCCCACTCTTTATAATTTAACAGGTTATTTTCTTTAGACATCTCAAATGATTACAAAATCCTGGTGAGGAAAGCATTAACACTATTACTTTTGCATTAACATATATTAAAAGCATTAACATACTTTTTTGTATGAGGAAACTGAGATACATTCAAGCTTTACAGTAAGCCAATAGCAGAGATAAAACTAGAACTAAAATTCTAGTTTTCTGATTGCTGGCTAAATGGTCAATCATTGGATAATTTTAACTCTACATTCTGAAACTGTTAGTCCCTTCGCTGTCTGATTTTTCTCAATGTTGCATACAATTGCAATAATAATAATAAGTAATATTGTAAGGCTTACAACCTGCCAGGTACAGTGCAAGAACTTTACATACTGTTACTCATTAAAAATCTTCAAAACGGTTGAATATTCTGAGACTTAAAGAGGCTAAGAAACTTTCCCAGGAACCCTTAGCTACTAAGAGGCAGAGGCGGGGTTTGAAGGCAGGTCAATACTCTTTTTTATTTTTAATATTTATTTATTTATATTTGGCTGCACTGGGTCTTCATTGCTGCGCGGGGGCTTTCTCTAGTTGGGGCGAGCGGGGGCTACTCTTCTTTGTGGTGCGCGGGCTTCTCATTGTCGTGGCTTCTCTTGTTGCCGAGCACGGGCTCTAGGTGCACGGGCTTCAGTAGTTGTGGCACACAAGCTCAGTAGTTGTGGCTTGCGGGCTCTAGAGCACAGGCTCAGTAGTTGTGGCTCACGGGCTTAGTTGCTCCATGGCATGTGGGATCTTCCCGGACCAGGGATCGAACCCGTGTTCCCTGCACTGGCAAGAGATTCTTAACCACTGTGTCACCAGGGAAGTTCCGGCAGGTCAATACTCTTAATCAATATGCTATACTGCAACGATATTATATTAGTTAAGTATAAAATCTAAAATTCCTTAATTTAACTTTTAAACACTTCAAAGTCTGGTCCAATCCTGCTTATACACCTCAGCTACCATGAATTCCTAATGGTGTCCAAAGTGACCTAGGCCATATGTTTCCATGAACATTTCATACTCATTACCCATTTTGATATTCAACAAAAATTTATTAAGTAGTTACAGTGTGCCAGGAACAATATTAGTGCTGGCTTGAAAAAAGTAAAAGACACTAACTTTGCCTTTAAGCAGTTCACAGTCAAGACAGGAAAATCAATGACTTCAGTACAGCATGTATTGTGCTTCATTTCGGGTAAATACTAGGATTCAGAAGAAGATATAGAAAAAACACCTAATTCACTCTGAAGAGATGAGGGGATGTTTCAAAAGGAGGTAATGCTTAATCTAAATAAATCTTGAGATATAAGAGAGAGTCAGCCAAGCAAAAACAAGAGAAATGAGGGACCAAAGGCATTATAGGCAGAGAACAGCATTTTAAAAGATTTGAGAGAGGCTGTCTTTCTCTAACTAGTAGAATTTAGACTAAGTTTAACTAAAAATGGCTAAGTTTAAATGTCACTTCCTCATTCCTCAAAAAATTAAAAATAGAGCTACCATATGATCTAGCAGTACCGCTTCTGGGTATTTGAAGGAAATAAAATAACTATCTCAAAGAGATGTCTGCACTCCCATGTTCGTTGCCATATTATTGACGATATCCAAAATATGGAAACAACCTAAGTGTACTTCAATAGATGAATGAATAAAATAAATGTAGTGGAATATTATTTAGCCATGAGAAAGAAGGAAATCCTGCCATTTGCAACAACATGGATGGACCTTGAGGACATTATGCTAAGTGAAATAAGTCACACAGGGAAAGATAAATATTGTATGTTCTCAATTATCTGAACTCAGAAAATTATCGTGAAGGTAATGGGGAGCCTTAGAATGAGTTTAAGTAGGCAAATGCCTGTTCTTGGTTTCCATTTTAGAAAGAATACTCTGGTAGCTGAGGAGTGAATAGGTTGTTTTGGAGATGAGCAATAGGAAGAAAAAAGAAATACCAATTAAGAAGTGACTACAGTAGTCCAGATGAGAAATGAACGTGAACTTACATTGAGATCAAGACAATGGGGAATGGAAAGAAAAGGTAAATTTTGGACTACTTGGAAGAAAGAATCTACATAACTTAGTGAGTAATTGGACCTATGGTTGGATTAAAAAGTTGAAAATTATTACTAGGTCATCATGCTAGGAAAGACAAAGAGGTTTTGAAGATAAAATAATGTTTTGCTTGCGGCATACCAAGTTTGAGATATTGATGAGATAAATGAGCAGAGATGCAGTCTGGAACACTAGATAGAGGTTAAGATGTAGATTTAAGCTATAGATTTGCAATTCACCACCATGTAAAGCAGCATTTCTCAATTTTGGCAGCCCATCAGATTCACTTGGAAAGCTTTTTGTAAATATAGAAGCCTGGGCTAAAAATCCATAGACTTTTTTTAGTACTTCTGAAATAAGCCTGGGGCATCAATGTTTTTAAAAATTTGATTTTGATGCATAATTACAATTAAGAATCACTGATGGGTAATTTAAGTCATGAGCATAGATTAGATTTATGGTTTTCAAACAGCACATTGCACCAATTAGGGGAGATTTAGAAGCAATTATCAGAAAGATTGTGATAATAATAACAACAACTATAATTTATTACCTATGGTAGAAACTGTGCTAAAGACTTTATACATGTTATTTGTAGTGGAAGAGAAATCAAAAAGAATGTGTCAGATGAAAGTCAACACAGCTCTTACATGAAGTCTTCCACAGCACTTTCAGTTTATCTTGATGTCTCTCATCTCAACTTGGTATTTAGAATATACGAACTTATACAAGGCTATCTAGTATCTAATTTGAATGTATATAACCTTAAGCAGTATAACACAGTGGTTAAGAGCAAGAGCTGTACAGCTAGACCTCCTGGTTTAAACCCCATATCATCCTATCCTTTGCTGGCAATTTTGATCTTAGGCAAGTTGTTTAGTTTCTTTTTAGTATACTGTATATGATTAAAGTATAATGTGTGTGTATGTATACATACATATGTACTACATATGTGTGTGTTTGTGTGTGTATGTATTTTATATTTATATACATATACAGGTGATACTTTACATATACTATAATGTAAATTCCTTGAAGGGGTGGATTTGTTTTATATCTTGTTTATCTTTTGTAGCTTTCTCCTCAACTTTACCTAGTCCAGTGGGGAGTAATTATAATAACTAATATTTGTTAAGATAGTCACTGTTTGAAGCAATTTACTTACATTAATTCATTGATTCAATTGATTTTCATTACAAGCCTAGAGATTAGCATATTAGTACCCTCATTTTACAGATGACTATATTGAGAAAGAGAGGTGAAGTAATATTACTAAAATAAATACTGTCTGCAAGTGGAGGATATGGGGTCTAAGGAAGCAAATCCAGCTCTATTAACTTGAGCTCTTAACTACTGTGCTCTACTGCCTCCCTCCATACTACACAATAGACTCAATAAATTATTATGAGTTTGAATAAAATTTGAAAGAAAGGAATGGCTAGAAATAGATGGTATCCATTTATATGCAGCACATTTTGCAATGTACTTCACTGAAACTAGGTTCTGTTGCCTTTTATAAAGAGAAGTTTGATAAAAGAATATTCAATTACCTTTTTAACTTACTTATATTCCTGTATTATCATTTTTAAAAAAGGATTGGAATAAGGAAAGGATCATTTCAGTAAATGTCTTTTATCTGTTTTCTAAGGTAAAAAGTGTTTAAAAGTTTTAAAGCAACCCAAAGCCCAATGTTCTCCAAAGTTTCTCCCAGAAATGGATCTATGATTTTAAAGTAAGTGTTGAAAACTTATTGGGCCCCTACCATATGTATGGTTATTTCCCAGGCAATGTGAAGTCACAGGATTAATAAAAACAACTTCACAAGAACTTCTAGAAAAATGGGTTTTTCAAATAATGCAGACTTCTACAGAAAGAAACAGTACTCTCAATTATATGGATCTGCTATTGCTCTAAATAAAGGGCCGGAAGAGCAATTCTGTCTGGTTTCATTTTTACTCACACTTGTGGAATTCCATTCGTTTATTTCTGACATACTTTATATGGATAATGTACTAAATGAGAGGATTCAATTCCAATTTTTTCACAATTCCCATGCACAAATATCATCCTCCTGATAACAAAAGTCACATCCCAGATGTCACACCTAAAGGAAACCTGCTCTTGGATGTTACCGAGCTTTTTTACTAACCTCACACAATACTGATTAAATTCTGGTGTGTGGAGTAGAAGATTTAAAGGTGATATTAAAGGTATTAGCAATGACAGTTTACTTTATCATTGCTATATTAACAAAGAGCAAAGCTTAAATATCCCTTTAACTTCCATGGTTATAAATAGCAATTTCTCCTTCCCATTTTTCCTAAGACAAAGTCCTTATTATCCAAATATTCACCATAGTGACATGCATATTCATTGTATTAAAATGATCCCTCTGGATTGTCCTTGGTCTAGGAAATGTCAAAAATAAAGCCAAAGCTAAATCTGATTACCTACCAATAAAATAGAGTTTACATCAGGGACAAGCAGGAGGTCTCTTAGGATCTGAAATGTAGGACTTTTGAGTGGTTGTGGATAGACTGAGAAATGCTCTCACGTGCAACTTTGATAGAGAATTTTATTAAAATCCTTCATTTTGCTTCTACCCCCTACCTTGTCTACTAACTACTAAATCTACTCAGGAATTTAATTTTCATTTTCAAAGTCTCAAGAGAGTTAGAGCTCTGAAAATGACTGCAAAATATAGGTACTGTTCTTTTGTTTTTTATTTTATTTTCTCCCAAGAATAAGTAGTTCAGCACAGAAATGTTCTCAGTTTAGTAATCATAATCTAACACTCAAGATTCTGCATTATCTGGTCCCAACAAATCTTTCCTGTGATAGTTTGAATTACCCCAACAGGTTATAAGCCAAAATGAACTATTCTCTACTACTCAAACATATTATTTGCTTTCTGTCTCCCAACTTTTACTCATGTTGTTTCCTCTGCCCAAAATGACCTTTTCCCTATCTTGGCCACTCTTCAAGGTCTAACTCAGATGCTACCTTACCATACTTCCCCAACTCCCCATCTAGCTTCTCTTCTTCTCTCCCTGCTCAGCTTGAAATATTCTGCCCACTGAACTCAAAGCAGAATAATTTATGCTTCATTCATATCTCTTTTGAATCTCTGTGGCACTCACTGCTTTCCACATTCTGTTATAGTTACTTGTATTTAGTGCTTACAATTCTCTACCTATGAATTCCTGAAGGCAGGCACCCATTGGTCTTTATATCCTTGCCCAGTACTGTGCTTACTGGAACACTGTAGGGTTTTGTATGTTTGGGTTTTTGTTTGTTTTAACAAATTGCATTGTGCTAAGATTTGATTGACTGTGTGCCAATTTGGGGAAATAGCTGCACATTGAGAAAATTGCTCAAGAAAAGAGAACTAAAATGCAAAAATGTCACAAAATGTAACACTTAAGATTATTTAAGATTTAGATTTCATCCAAATATCAAATTACACACGTACTTAGGAGCTTGGCAATTTTTAAGCAAATTGATGTTTTTACATCAAATAACACCAGCAATTCAAAATAGTATACTCTATCAAATAGGAACTTGAATTGTCTTATTCATATATAGCATTGTATTTATAGCATATTTCATTTTAGTCTTTCATCTAGAATAAAAATTTTCATTAACAAATAAAATTACTAGGGACTTTCCTGGTGGCACAGTGGTTAAGAATCCGCCTGCCAATGCAGGGGACACGGATTTGAGCCCTGGTCCGGGAAGATCCCACATGACACGGAGCAACTAAGCCCATGCACCACAACTACTGAGCCTGCGCTCTAGAGCCCGCGCTCCGCAACAAGAGAAGCCACCGCAATGAGAAGCCCGCGCAGTGCAACGAAGAGTAGCCCCTGTTCACGGCAAGTAGAAAAAGCCCGCGTGCAGCAATGAAGACCCAACACAGCCATAAATAAATAAATAATAATTTTTAAAATTACTAAAACAAGCTGAGTATAATTTTCAGTGAAGTTTCTGTCAAAGACATTTTTTATGATTTAAAAAATAGATTATTAAACCTAAGCTATATAACTTGTTTATTATTTTATTTAAACCTTGATTTTACTCCTTAATTTTAATCTCCAACTGTTACTAAAGAAGACCTGACATTGTTGTTAAGTTTTCCCAAAGACCCAGTAATTTTCCTCTAATGAAGTAGTTGGTAAAATATAGGGAAGCAAAGGATCTATACACATAGGATCTTAATAGAAGTTTAAATTAGGCTAGTAAGCAGGTGCAAAAAAATTTTAAACAAAATTTTTCATCAACTCACAATTCTTATAGTCAGTCAATGTTAGAAATTAGTCAGATGTAGCATGTTTTTCTTGTTTGCATTTTTATAACCATCTTTATTTCAGTGTACCACGTGTTTTTGACTGAATTTCTTACTTGATAAGAAGAGTGAAGGAGAGAGATCAAAATTAGATTCATGATGACCATTACCAATAGCCCATCCTAGCTCTAAGAGTGTACATAATAATGTCTGCCAATAAATAATGTTGGCAGTAATGTGCTTAGTATATACCAGTACTCTTAGAGGTACTTTATATACATTAACTTGCTTGATCTTCACAACTCTTTGAGGTAGGCACCATTACTATCCCTATATCACATCTGAGGAAACTGACACCCAGAAAGGTTCAATAACTTGCCTATGATCATACAGCTGGTAAGCGGTGTAGCTAAGATTTGAACCTAGTGAACACGGAAGTCTGGATGCTTAACTACCATACTATACAAACCAGAAGAACTTGTAAATCAATTTTCTATTGCTCTAATCCAAGAAAACAGGCACTACTGAGCAGCATGCGTCAGTCTAGGATTCTAGGGAAACAAGGTTTCTGTATCTGCTCTACCCACCTCCCTGCTACTTTCAGCCAGCACACTGATACGAAAGAGAAGAGAGTAGCACTTGGATGTCTAACAGCCAGCTGGTTAAGGTCTACTTCCCTACTAGCTCCTCCCAGTCTTCCTCAGAGCCTAAGGTGAATTCTATCCTCCCCAGCTTATTCAAAGTACTCCATAAATGACCTACCTAGCATTAAACACTCCAAGCTTGTTACTCCTTATTTCCAAAGTTTACTCCCTACTAAATCAAAACCCCCTTCCATAATACATAATGACCTATGCCTAGCCTGGAATTATACTGGATTGGTCACATCCCTGTTTTGAGCTGATTCTTGGGGTCTCTGCTTCTGCCTCCTGCCAATGGGTTAGATCTCCCTTCACTCTCAAATCGAAAACTATGGCTTATAAAACTTACAATGTTATTTTATTTATTCACAGTTTATAATGCCCTAATAAAAAGAATTTAATGTGTTATAAAAGAAGGTAATGCAGTTATCAAAATTATAAAATGCTTGATTATACAGTTCGACCCAATCTTTTATTTCTCTAATATCAAGAGATTTACATGAGGGAAAAAAAATTATATGTAACTCATCCTAAGATTCACCAATTTATAAATTAAATTAAAGCTGACTGTAGCATATCACTTTTGAAAAGTCAATTCAAAATGTGAACATAGCTCATTATGTACATTTTCTCATAATCTTGAAAGCAGGAAACAACTCTTTCTTTTCTGTATTCTCCTCACACCAAATACAGTATTGTGCAAATGATATTTCACAATTACTCAAATTACTCAAATAGTTGTTTACAATTGCACAATTACTCAAATAGTTGTTTACAGACAGCTTACCTTCAGAAACCTTTACAATGTATAATGAAACGCATGTATAAAATGGTACAGATAGAGGCAACTATTGCAAAAAAAGATGACCAATTGTTACTGAGCAGATGTACAATCAAGTTCACCATTCCAAAGGTCAAGATCATCTTGCTGTACAGGAGAAAGGTTGACATTACATTAAATGTCTGTGACATTTTAATCAATCTTAACTTTTTAATGTTATATATTTTGACATAGCAACAGGGAGAAATTTTTCTCCACTTTGTAAAAGAAATAACTCTAAGACAGTAATTTTTTTCACCTTACAGAATTATTGAGATATCCTCATTTAAGTGCCAATGAAGAAGGTAACTAAGAATTTTTATGGTTTGGTTCTCTTGAAAGGTCACAAATACAGTGAAAAATCTAGCAGAATGTTGTGAAACCAATACCTAGAGGAATCCCAAAGCAATGCCAAGAAACAGAATGTACTCATAGTGACTAATACATGCAAATACTGGAAATAAATTCTAACAGATTAAACAGGTTTTGTAGCAACTAAAAGGTATATTCAAATCATTCCAAAATTAATCAAGCTTAAGAATATGGCAGTCTTCCCTGCTAATAAGAATCTAAGCTGACTAAGTAGCCTGAATAACATATAAATTATAGCCAATATCAGTAGGTATAATTTTTAGTGTGCTTTTAATTAAAAAGGAGAAACTGACCCCTTAACTGAATCAAATCACTGTTTCAGACTTCCACTTCAGTCTTTTGATAAATATATTCATATTTAATACATCATTTTACCCTGATGAGCCATTAACTTCTAATCAAGCTATGGAATCACGAAGACAAAACTATCTTTCTGCTGAGAAATGCTGCAACATTTTCTCTCTTTTTGCTCGTTTAATATGGAATGCCTTGTCAAGAATCTGCCAAGTCCCCTAATACTGAGGCAGAAATATTATAACATAAAAAAATACAATAAATTTCCTTCAAAATCTGAATGTCAAACAGAGGCACAGTTTCTTACCCAAGCCTGTAATTCTGAGGACATGCTATAACAAACAAAACTAAATGTGATAGGGAAAAATGGTTTAAAATAAATAGCAGAGTTTCAGCATAAAATAGATATATAAATCCAAATTCTTTGCTGTGATGATTTTCTACTCTTTGTAGTTAACATGTTTAATGTAGTCAAGTCTTTTCATTGAGAAAATGAAAGTAAACAAATGTAGAATATCTCTGGGTCAAAAACATTAAACAGGCTTATATGTCACCAGATTTCTGTGTAAAAAACCAAACCGAAACAAAAAACAGATTTATCATCTACTTTAATCTGTAAGTAATACCTTAGAAGATCTCTACACTAAGAGGACAGAGAGCATAATTATTTCAATAGATCTGAGAAATGATTTAAAGTAATGCCTTCTAAAACAGTTTAGATACTGAAATACAAATTTCAGGAAAATAGCTCAGATGCTGATAAACATGATTCTACTCATCACACTTGGGTTGCTGTGTGGTTGCACAGTACAATGGTAGCAACATCTATTTCTATGCTTAAGTAATCCCAGATAAAATATTTTAATATGTCACTATATACAAGCAGCTAGTTATGGTGTATCCTTATAAGTTTGAACAATTTATGCTATTTTCATCATTTGAAATAAAAGATGCAATTTTACTGTATTCAGGTTTAATCTGGAAAAATCTGTAGAGCCCAAAACCTTGCCCTTAATCACATACAAAGAATCTATTTCCTTACCTCCCACTTCCCCATAAAAAGCTACAGTAAACACAAACTTAAACACACACACATTTCTAAAATTCATATTGTTTAATTGGTGTCTAGTACTATAAATATTACTTGTTCAAATAGCCTAAGGAAAATCTAATAATAAACAATTACATTGATTAATATGTTGTAAATGACTAAGAGCTAGAAAAAGCAATAACTCTACAATCTAATGGTATAATCATAATTCATGACGTCATACCTGATGACTTAGAGATTGAAAAGGCTCACAGGTTCCAGACTGCATAACCTTTCTATTTCCAGAGACCCCTAAAGATTGCATTTCCTGTCTTACAAAAGATAATCACAGCATTCTCTATGTCTCAGCATCTTCAAGGCTAGTGAAGAAAACATCAAACAGCAGATCTGTCCATCAGTATCTGTTTAAGTCATCATGAAGATATCAGATCTCATATGCTATTTATCATCTCCCTTTTGCAGTTACAAACACTGCGTATTAAGGGAGGATGACACAGTTGTATTTGCTGAAGCTGCTAATGCTGTCTGAAAACAGTAAGCTTACTGCTTAGAGCAATTCTGCATCATCCAAACAGAGAGTGAACCACGTCTTTCAGATTTCCCACTTCTGATAATATAAAGATTTCACATGCCAAGGAAAGTTTGATTTTTTTGTCATTCCTTTAAAAATAAGCAACATTCTATTTAATTAAGTGTCTAATGTATCTTTTGCAAATGCCATGTTAAAATGTTAGTTCATAATTATTAGGCAGTTTTCTCCATATATAACTAAGCTTTAATGATTTAACAAGTAAAATTATACTCTAAAAAAGGACTCTTCCCTCCAAACCATGTGTATCGTCACTCATCCAACCCATCAAAATTGGAAGTCCCTAAAAATGATGAGTTTTTATTCTGGCAATCTTTGATAATTTTGTATAACAGTAGATAGATAAATAGGTAAATGCATATTCACTTTTTTAACTCTCCTGAACTTCATTTATATTTCATATTCTTCAGAACAACATGCTTCAAATCAAAATAGCTTTTACACTATTATAAAAGGTATATCTCCTACAGAGTTTAATATGTAAAAGACAACATGCTATTATCAAATTCCAAAACTGCATGGTTAAATCTAAATCTAGGAATTAAACCTACATTATTGGCATTTTTATTGTGATTTTTCATTGCATCTTATTTGTGTTCATCAGGGTTCTTGTAATGCTTTCTTTTCCACAAAAGAGTAGAATCAAGGAATTTAAAGATTAATAAAGTAATCTGATAATAGAAAACCAATATCCTCTAAAATTATAAATGTAAATACTTTCTCTTTACCATGTGATAAAAGATTATGTTTTAGAAATAAAACAAAAACTAAAATTATAATATATTTAATTGAATGCAAAATTGGGACACCAAGTACAATATATTACCCTAAAACACTCTTCACATTATGTATAGCCTGAATTAATGGATATTTTCTTTATATACCTATGAATGCTTTATTTATATACCTGTGATATAAACTAAATGAAATTTAATGATAGCTAAAGTGCTATACAGAAAATGTTTCAGGTAAGTGTAGACTAATTACAAACCAGTATAAATTTCCACTCACAACATTTGATGAGCATAATTTGTATTATCATGGAGACTAGTCAAAATGGGTCTTAAAAATTGGGCTTCTTTAAGAGGCTTAGGGGTAGGGGCATAAGGGAGATGTTGGTCAAAAGTACAAACTTCCAGTTATAAGATGAGTAAGTTCTAGAGATCTAACCAGGATAGTCATTATAGTTAATAATATTGTATTATATACTTAAAAGTTACACGATGGTGGTAATTATTTTGCAATATATAAGTGTATCAAATTAACATGTTGTACAACTTACACAATGTTATATGTCAGTTATATCGCAGTAAATCTAGGGGAAATTATTATACCTTAAATATATCCAATTTTTATTTGTAGAAAGAAATTAGTCTTCTTTAGTAGCCTCTAACTTCTTTATTGCCTCTAACTGCACATGTTCAAAGGGTTTGGTATTTTGGCAGACCTGAATGGAAAATCATATGTAGGCAAATATGATTTATATATGCAATATTTACTCTCTTTTTGTAAACAAAATAAGTACTCATTCTTTAAGAGCTATCTTAACATCTATCTCCCTTTCTATATTTATTTCTTCATGTAGAAAATATTAAACATGTTCTATGTGTCAGATACTGTGCTAGAAAATCTGTGACAACATAAGATATGCCATCACAAAAGCAGATAATTAAACAAGTATGTTTTGCTATGACAGAAAATTAAGAGGTGATATAAGAGTGATAGCAGGGCATCTGACCCTAATCTAGGGCTCAGAAAAGATCTTCCTAAGGAAGTACTGTTAAAACTGAGAAGATCCTGAGCAGATCATATTCAATTAATGCTAAATACAGCATGGTTCGACCATAAAGTTTAAGTAGGACACAGGGAAGAGACGAGGCTAAAAGGGTAAGCCAAGGTCTAATCACAGGACTCTTCAGAAGCCATTTAAAGAGTATGGGCTTAATCTTCAGGGGAATGTTAATCTATCAACACAATCATTCTTGTAGTTTAAGATTATTCTGGCTATGGTAGAGAATCAATCAAGTAAAATAAAACTGGAGAGAGACAAGTTATAAAATTTGGGGTAGGAGATAATGATGGCCTGAACCAAAGTGGTGGCAGTAGGAATGAAAGGAAATCGATAGACACCAGATATACTTTTTAGTTAGAAGGAATGGGATTTGGGGACTAAATGTAAGAAATGAGGTAAAGAGAAATGTCAGGGTCAAGGTTTATTCATAACCTCCTAAATTATTATAGATTTCATTTTGACAAATCAATATACTTTCATCACATGCTCCGTTGCATTGTCATTAATCCATTTCACGTGTATATCTTTAGTTTTTATAAAATAGCCAGAAAATTGTGAGAAGGAAGACCCATCTGACATTCATTCTTTGTCCTCTTATAATGTGCTCAACTTTGAGCAAAGTTATTATAAATGAATAAATGAGAAATAAACTAAAAATTGTACTTTTCTTTCATATATTGTGTCATAACATTGATATAAACTTTGTTTACATCAGTTACTGGACATTATTAATTAGTATATACAATCTAGTTTTCTTCAGTGTTTTCTTGCCAACACATTTAATTGATCTTTGCAATAAGAATATGAAAATGAAAACCAGAATACAAAGAAGCTCTTAATCTCTCTACCATTTAGTTGATAAAATCAACTTAAACCAAAAAAAAATTCATTTATAATTCATTAATCAAGTAATGGATTAACATATGTTAAATATAACAATTAGGGCTTCCCTGGTGGTGCAGTGGTTGAGAGTCTGCCTGCCGATGCAGGGGACACAGGTTCGTGCCCCGGTCTGGGAAGATCCCACATGCTGTGGAGTGGCTAGGCCCGTGAGCCATAGCTGCTGAACCTGCGCGTCCGGAGCCTGTGCTCCGCAACGGGAGAGGCCACAACAGTGAGAAGCCCGCATACCGCCAAAAAAATATATATATATATAAAATAATTAATAGTAATTTAACCTGGGCTAACCAATTAAAACTAATAGACACCTATTTTTTAGAAAACTATTGCTCTATGAAAATAAATATTTATTCATACAGTATGCTTACACATAGCAATGTTATTAAGGTACTCTCATAAGAGGAAGGCACAATGCCTCTACATTTTCCCTAACAAGTCTATCTAACAAAGGTTTGATTAAAAGCAATGAAGAACAACCAGAACACAGCAAAAGAACCCCTTGGTTTGAATGAAGAAATAACTAAAAGGGTCAAATAAATTTAAAAACTTTGTCTATTCAATTATTTGCTGAACATCAGACCATCCTGAATAATAAAGGATCAGCATCTTAAAAGCAGTAAGAGCTTTATAATAATTATCACATATTCAGCTCTTACTTTTTATGTCTCAGGGACTATGCAATCCAATGTCCTCATTTTACAGATGAGGTAACTGAAATTTAGAGAAGTAAAATGATTTATCTAAGACCAGCTAGTAGCAGAGCCAAGGCCAGAATTCAAAATTCTTGTCTCCTAGTTTCAAGGTTTTCCCCAATATAAATCACTATGTCACTGAGTGAAGTAAGTCAGACAGAGAAAGACAAATATATGATATCACCTACATGTGGAATCTAAATAAAGGGTACTCACAGAGAACTCTACTCAGTGCTTTGTGGTGACCTAATTGGGAAAGAAATCTAAAAAAGAGTGGATGTATGTCTACATATAACTGATTCCCTTTGCCGCACAGCAGAAACTAACACAACATTGTAAAGCAACTATACTCCAAAAAAAAATACATAAATGAATTTAAAAAGGGTACAAATGAACTTATCTACAAAACAGAAATAGAGTTACAGATGTAGTAAACAAACTTATGGTTACCAGGGGGTAAGGTGGGGGGTGGGGAAGAGATAAATTGGGATATTGGGATTGACATATACACACTACTATGTATAAAATATATATAACTAATAAGGACCTACTTGTATAGCACAGGCAACTCTACTCAGTACTCTGTAATGGCCTATATGGCAAAGGAATCTACAAAAGGATGGATATATGTATATGTATAACTGATTCACTTTTCTGTACATCTGAAACTAACACAATATTGTAAATCAACTATACTCCAAAAAAATTTTTTTTAATGAAAAAATAATAAATCACTATGTCTTTTTTTTTTTTTTTTTGCGGTACGCAGGCTTCTCACTGTTGTGGCCTCTCCCGTTGAAGAGCACAGGCTCCGGACGCGCAGGCTCAGCGGCCATGGCTCACGGGCCCAGCCGCTCCGCGGCATGTGGGATCTTCCTGGATCGGGGCACGAACCCGTGTCCCCTGCATCGGCAGGCGGACTCCCAACCACTGCACCACCAGGGAAGCCCAATCACTATGTCTTTTAATTGTCTTTGTAATACTATATTTTTTCTTCAGTAATTAAATAACTTTCATTTTAACAGTTTCATGTTTTTGTTAGATTGATAAACATAGTAAATATTTCAGAAAAATATCCATAAGAATCAAAAGTTGTTTATTAAAGTTTTTATCATAAAGTATTCTTTTTTCATATTTATTTAAAGATAACTTATATCACATGGCCAGGCCCCACAGCAGGTCTGGAGACAAGCCTTGCCCACAAGTCTTGCTGCAGCAGTAGCCACAGCACCTGCACAACAAAGAATGTCCAAACAAGAATTTCTACCAGCAAGGTTATCATTCAGAATTGAAGGAGACACCAAGAGTTTTCCCAATAACCAAAAGCTAAAGGAGTTCATCAGCACTAAACCAGCTCTATAAGAAATGGTAAAAAAGACTTCTTTAAGCTGAAAAGAAATGGCATTACATTAATTAATAATAAGAGAATATATAAAAGTAAAAATCCCACTGGAAAAAGTAAATATATAATAAAGTTGGTGGATGAGTCAAGTATAAAGCAAGTATGAAGGTTAAAAGGCAAAAGTATTAAAATTAACTAAAATTACAATAATTAGTCAAAGGATGCATTAAAAAAAGATGTAAAATGTGTCATCAAGAGTATAAAATATTGGGCTTCCCTGGTGGCGCTGTGGTTGAGAATCTGCCTGCCAATGCAGGGGACACAGGTTCATGCCCTGGTCCGGGAAGATCCCACATGCCGCGGAGCGGCTGGGCCCGTGAGCCATGGCCGCTAAGCCTGCGCATCCGGAGCCTGTGCTCCGCAACGGGAGAGGCCACAACAGTGAGAGGCCCGCGTACCACAAAAAAAAAAAAAAAGTATAAAATATTGAGTTGGGGAGTAAGTAAAAAGATAAAGCTTTGGAATGTGTTCAAATTTAAGTTATTACCAACTTAAAAGAGGTCACTATTTACATAAGATGTTATATGTGAACCTCCCAGTAACCAAAGAAAAGGCTATAGTAAATACACAAAGGAAATTGCAAAAGGAATCTAAACATAGCATTAAAGAAAACCACCAAAACACAAGGGACAAGAAAAAGAGAAGTAGGAAACAGAAAGGAACTACAAAACAGCCAGAAAGCAAATAACAAAATGGCAATAAGTACATACCTATTAATAATTACTTTAAGTGTAAATAGATTAAATTCATCAATCAAACTTCACCACATAGAGTGGCTGAATAGATAAAAAAACAAAATTCACCTATATACTGCCTACAAGAGACTCACTTCAGAAGAAAGGACACACAGAGACCGAAAGTGAAGGAATGGAAAATGATATTTCATGCAAATGGAAATGAAAAGAAAGCTGAAGTAGCTATCCTCATATCAGACAAAATAGACTTTAAAACAGAAAAATAAAAGACAAGAAAGGCATTACATAATGATAAAGGGGTCGATCCAGCAAGAAGATATAACACTTATAAGTATATATGCACCCAATGGAGGAGCACCAAGATATATAAAGCAAATATTAGCAGACTTTAAGGGAGAAATTTAAAGCAATACAATAATAATTCTAACATCTTACTTATATCAATAGATAGGTCATCTGGGTAGAAAATCAATAAGGAAATATTGGACTTAAATAACACATTAGACCAAACAGACTTAATAGACTTTCTATCCAAAAGCAGCACAAAACACATTCTTCTCAAGTGCACATGAATTATTCTCCAGGATAGATCACATATTAGGTCACAAAATAAGTCTCAATAAATTCAAGAAGACTGAAATCATATCAAGCATCTTCTCTGACCACAATGGTATGAAACTAGAAATCAATCATAAAGAAAAAAATGGGAAAACCCACAAAAACATGGAGTTTAAATTACATAAAGATTAGATTACATCCCACTGAACAACCACTGGGTCATCAAAGAAATCAAAGGAGAAATCAAAAAGTACCTACAGACAAATGAAAACAGAAATATGACACACCAAAATCTATGGGATGCAGCAAAAGTGGTTCTAAGAGGGAAGTTCATAGCAATATAGGCCTTCCTCAAAAAACAAGAAAAATCCCCAATAAACAATCTAAGTACACCTAAGGGAAATAGAAAAACAACAAATGAGCCCAAAATTAGTAGAAAGAAGGAAATAATAAAGATCAGAGGAGAGGTCTGCTTCTATTTTTGTTATATTCACTAGTTTGTTGTACATTTTAGTTTCCACATATAAGTGATAGCACACAGTATTTGTCCTTCTCTGTCTGACTTGTTTCACTTAGCATAACGCCCTCCAAGTCTATCCATGGTGCTGCAAATGGCAAAATTTCATTCTTTTTTATGGCTGAGCAGTATTCCATTGTGCATATATACATCTTTATCCATTCATCTGCTGATGGACACTTACGTTGCTTCCATGTCTTGGCAATTATAAATAATGTGGAGATCGGGGAAGATGGCAGAAGAGTAAAAGGCAGAGATCACCTTCCTCCCCACAGATACACCAGAAATACATCTACACATGGAACATCTCCTACAGAACACCTACTGAATGCAGGCAGAAGACCTCAGACCTCCCAAAAGGCAAGAAAGTCCCCACGTACCTGGGTAGGGCAAAAGAAAAAAGAATAAACGGAAACAAAAGAATAGAGCCAGGACCTGCACCAGTGGGAGGGAAATGTGAAGGAGGAAAGGTTTCCACACACTAGGAAGCCCCTTCGCAGATGGAGACTGCGGGTGGCGGAGGTGGAAAGCTTTGGAGCCGCGGAGGAGAGCACAGCAACAGGCATGCGGAGGGCAAAGCAGGGAGATTCCCGCACAGAGGATCGGTGCCAACCAGCACTAACAGGCCCGAGAGGCTTGTCTGCTCACCCGCCAGGGAGGGCAGGGCTGGGAGCTGAGGCTCAGGCTTTGGTCGGAGCACAGGGAGAGGACTGGGGTTGGCGGCGTGAACACAGCCTGCGGGGGTTTACTGCACCACGGCTAGCCGGGAGGGAGTCCAGGGAATAGTCTGGATGTGCTGAAGAGGCAAGAGACTTTTTCTTCCCTCTTTGCTTCCTGGTGAGCGAGGAGAGGGGATTGAGAGCGCTGCTTAAAGGAGCTCCAGGGACAGGCACGAGCCACGGCTAAAAGCGCAGACCCCAGAGACAGGCATCAGAGGCCTAGGCTGCTGCTGCCGCCACCAAGAAGCCTGTGTGCGAGCCCCCTTCCCGGGGGCCTGTGCAGCCCACCACTGCCAGGGTCCCGGGATCCAGGGACAACTTCCCCGGGAGAACGCACGGCGCGCCTCAGGCTGCTGCAACGTCACGCCGGCCTCTGCCGCCACAGGCTAACCCTGCACTCCGTACCCCTCCCTCCTCCCGGCCTGAGTGAGCCAGACTCCCCGAAGCAGCTGCTCCTTTAATCCCGTCCTGTATGAACGAAGAACAGACGCCCTCCAGCGACCTACATGCAGAGGCGGGGCCAAATCCAAAGCTGAACCCGGGAGCTGTGAGAACAAAGAAGAGAAAGGGAAATCCCTCCCAGCAGCCTCAGATGCAGTGGATTAAAGCTCCACAATCAACTTGATGTACCCTGCATCTGTGGAATACATGAATAGACAATGAATCAGCCCAAATTGAGGAGGTGGACTTTGAGAGCAAGATTTATGATTTTTTCCCCTTTTCCTCTTTTTGTGAGTGTGTATGTGTATGCTTCTGTGTGAGATTTTGTCTGTATAGCTTTGCTTCCACCATTTGTCCTAGGGTTCTAGCCGTCCATTTTTTTTTCTTTTTAAAAAAATTTTTTTAAATAATTATTTTTCATTTTAATAATGTTATTTTATCTTTATTTTATTTTATCTTCTTTCTTTCTTTCTTTCCTTCCTTCTTCCCTCCCTCCCGCCCTCCTTCCATCCCTCCCTCCTTCTCTTCTTTCTTTCTTTCTTTCTTTCTCTCTTTCTACTTTTTCTCCATTTTATTCTGAGCCATGTGGATGAAAGGCTCTTGGTGCTGCAGCCAGGAGTCAGTGCTGTGCCTCTGAGGTGGGAGAGCCAACTTCAGGACACTGGTCCACAAGAGACCTCCCAGCTCCACATAATATCAAATGGCAAAAATCTCCCAGAGACCTCCATCTCAACACCAACACCCAACTTCACTCAACGACCAGCAAGCTACAATGCTGGACACCCTATACCAAGCAACTAGCAAGACAGGAACACAACCCCACCCATTAGCAGAGAGGCTGCCTAAAATCATAAGTCCACAGACACCCCCAAAACACACCACCAGACGTGGACCTGCCCACCAGAAAGACAAGATTCAGCCTCATCCACCAGAACACAGGCACTAGTCCCCTCCACCAGGAAGCCTACACAACGGGAACTATGAACCTGCAGGCTGCAAAAAGGAGACCCCAAACACAGTAAGATAAGCAAAATGAGAAGACAGAAAAGCACACAGCAGATGAAGGAGCAAGATAAAAACCCACCAGACCTAACAAATGAAGAGGAAATAGGCAGTCTACCTGAAAAAGAATTCAGAATAATGATAGTAAAGATGATCCAAAATCTTGGAAATAGAATAGCCAAAATGCAAGAGACATTTAACAAGGGCCTAGAAGAAATAAAGATGAAACAAGCAATGATGAAAAACACAATAAATGAAATTAAAAATACTCTAGATGGGATCAATAGCAGAATAACTGAAGCGGAAGAACGGATAAGTGACCTGGAAGCTAAAATAGTGGAAATAACTACAGCAGAGTCAAATAAAGAAAAAAGAATGAAAAGAACTGAGGACAGTCTCAGAGACCTCTGGGACAACATTAAACGCACCAACATTCAAATTATAGGGGTTCCAGAAGAAGAAGAAAAAAAGAAAGGGACTGACAAGATATTTGAAGAGATTATAGTTGAAAACTTCCTTAATATGGGAAAGGAAACAGTTAATCAAGTCCAGGAAGCACAGAGAGTCCCATACAGGATAAATCCAAGGAGAAATACACCAAGACACATATTAATCAAACTGTCAAAAATTAAATACAAAGAAAACATATTAAAAGCAGCAAGGGAAAAACAACAAATAACCCACAAGGGAATCCCCATAAGGTTAACAGCTGATCTTCAGCAGAAACTCTGCAAGCCAGAAGGGACTGGCAGGACATATTTAAAGTGATGAAGGAGAAAAACCTGCAACCAAGATTACTCTACCCAGCAAGGATCTCATTCAGATTTGATGTAGAAATTAAAATCTTTACAGACAAGCAAAAGCTGAGAGAGTTCAGCACCACCAAACCAGCTTTACAACAAATGCTAAAGGAACTTCCCTAGGCAAGAAACACAAGAGAAGGAAAACACCTACAATAACAAACCCAAAACAATTAAGAAAATGGGAATAGGAACATACATATCGATAATTAACTTAAGTGTAAATGGACTAAATGCTCCCACAAAAAGATACAGATTGGCTGATGGATAAAAAATCAAGACCCATATATATGCTGTCTACAAGAGACCCACTTCAGACCTAGAGACACATGCAGACTGAAAGTAAGGGGATGGAAAAAGATATTCCATGCAAATGGAAACCAAAAGAAAGCTGAAGTAGCAAATCTCATATCAGACAAAATAGACTTTAAAATAAAGACTATTAGAAGAGACAAAGAAGGACACTACATAATGGCCAAGGGATCGATCCAAGAAGAAGATATAACAATTGTAAATATTTATGCACCCAACATAGGAGCAACTCAATACATAAGGCAAATACTAACAGCAATAAAAGGGGAAATTGACAGTAACATATTCATAGTAGGGGACTTTAACACCCCACTTTCACCAGTGGACAGATCATCCAAAATCAAAATAAATAAAGAAGATATGGCACATATATACAATGGATTATTACTCAGCCATAAAAAGAAACGAAATTGAGCTATTTGTAATGAGGTGGATAGACCTAGAGTCTGTCATACAGAGTGAAGTAAGTCAGAAAGAAAAAGACAAATACCATATGCTGACACATATATATGGAATTTAAGGGAAAAAAATGTCATGAAGAACCTAGGGGTAAGACAGGAATAAAGACACAGACCTACTAGAGAATGGACTTGAGGATATGGGGAGGGGGAAGGGTAAGCTGTGACAAAGTGAGAGAGTGGCATGGACATATATACACTACCAAATGTAAGGTAGACAGCTAGTGGGAAGCAGCCACATAGCACAGGGATATCAGCTCGGTGCTTTGTGACTGCCTGGAGAGGTGGGATAGGGAGGGTGGGAGGGATGGAGATGCAAGAGGGAAGAGATATGGGAACATATGTATATGTATAACTGATTCAGTTTGTTATAAATCAGAAACTAACATACCATTATAAAGCAATTATACCCCAATAAAGATGTTAAAAAATAATAATAATAAATAAAAAATTAAAAAGATAAAAATAACAAAATGAAAATAAATAAGGAAACACACGCTTTAAATGATAAATTAAACAAGATGGACTTAATTGATATTTATAGGACATTCCATCAAAAACAAAAGAATACACATTTTTCTCAAGTGCTCATGGAACATTCTCCAGGATTGATCATACCTTGGGTCACAAATCAAGCCTTGGTAAATTTAAGAAAATTGAAATTGTATCAAGTATCTTTTCTGACCACAACGCTATGAGACTAGATATCAATTACAGGAAAAGGTCTGTAAAAAATACAAACACATGGAGGCTAAACAATACACTACTTAATAACGAAGTGATCACTGAAGAAATCAAAGAGGAAATCAAAAAATACCTAGAACCAAATGATAACAGAGACATGATGACCCAAAACCTATGGGATGCAGCAAAAGCAGTTCTAAGAAGGACGTTTATAGCAATACAATCCTACCTTAAGAAACAGGATACATCCCGAATAAACAACCTAACCTTGCACCTAAAGCAATTAGAGAAAGAAGAACAAAAAAACCCCAAAGTTAGCAGAAGGAAAGAAATCATAAAGATCAGATCAGAAATAAATGAAAAAGAAACGAAGGAAATGATAGCAAAGATCAATAAAACTAAAAGCTGGTTCTTTGAGGAGATAAACAAAATTGATAAACCATTAGGCAGACTCATCAAGAAAAAAAAGGGAGAAGACTCAAATCAATAGAATGAGAAATGAAAAAGGAGAAGTAACAACTGACACTGCAGAAATACAAAAATCATGGGAGATTACTACAAGCAACTCTATCCCAATAAAATGGACAACCTGGAAGAAATGGACAAATTCTTAGAAATGCATTACCTGCCAAGACTGAATCAGGAAGAAATAGAAAATATGAACAGACCAATCACAAGCACTGAAATTGAAACTGTGATTAAAAATCTTCCAACAAGGGCTTCCCTGGTGACGCAGTGGTTGAGAGTCCGCCTGTTGATGCAGGGGACATGGGTTCGTGCCCTGGTCCGGGAAGATCCCACATGCTGTGGAGTGGCTAGGCCTGTGAGCCATGGCCGCTGAGCCTGCGCATCCAGATCCTGTGCTCTGCAACGGGAGAGGCCACAAAAGTGAAAGGCCTGAGAACCGCAAAAGAAAAAAAAAAAAAAATCGTCCAACAAACAGAAGCCCAGGACCAGATGGCTTCACTGGCGAATTCTGTCAAACTTTTAGAGAAGAGCTAATACCTATCCTTCTCAAACTCTTCCAAAATATAGCAGAGGGAGGAACACTCCCAAACTCATTCTACAATGCCACAGCAACTTGATACCAAAACCAGACAAGGATGTCACAAAGAAAGAAAACTACAGGCCAATATCACTGATGAACATAGATGCAAAAATCCTCAACAAAATACTAGCAAACAGAATCCAACAGCATATTAAAAGGATCATACACCATGATCAAGTGGGGCTACTCCAGGAATGCAAGGATTCTGCAATATACGGAAATCAATCAATGTGATACACCATATTAACAAATTGAAGGAGAAAAAGCATATGATCATCTCAATAGATGCAGAGAAAGCTTTCGACAAAATTCAACACCCATTTATGATAAAACCCTGCAGAAAGTAGGCATAAAGGGAACTTTCCTCAACATAATAAAGGCCGTATATGACAAACCCACAGCCAAGATCATCCTCAATGGTGAAAAACTGAAAGCATTTCCACTAAGATCAGGAACAAGACAAGGTTCCCCACTCTCACCACTCTTATTCAACATAGTCTTGGAAGTTTTAGCCACAGCAATCAGAGAAGAAAAGGAAATAAAAGGAATCCAAATCAGAAAAGAAGTAAAGCTGTCACTGCAGATGACATGATACTATACATAGAGAATCCTAAAGATGCTACCAGAAAACTACTAGAGCTAATCAATGAATTCGGTAAAGTAGCAAGATACAAAATTAATGCACAGAAATCTCTGGCATTCCTATACACTAATGATGAAAAATCTGAAAGTGACATCAAGAAAACACTCCCATTTACCATTGCAACAAAAAGAATAAAATACCTAGGAATAAACCTACCTAAGGTGACAAAAGACCTGTATGCAGAAAATTATAAGACACTGATGAAAGAAATTAAAGGTGATACAAATAGATGGAGAGATATACCATGTTCTTGGATTGGAAGAATCAACATTGTGAAAATGACTGTACTACCCAAAGCAATCTACAGATTCAATGTAATCCCTATCACTACCACTGGCATTTTTCACAGAGCTAGAACAAAAATTTCACAATTTGTATGGAAACCCAAAAGACCCTGAATAGCCAAAGCACTCTTGAGAATGAAAAACGGAGGTGGAGGAATCAGGCCCCCTGACTTCAGACTATACTACAAAGCTACAGTAATCAAGACAGTATGGTACTGGCACAAAAACAGAAAGATAGATCAATGGAACAGGATAGAAAGCCCAGAGATAAACCCACGCACATATGGTCATCTTATCTTTCATAAAGGAGGCAGGAATGTACAGTGGAGAAAGGACAGCCTCTTCAATAAGTGGTGCTGAGAAAACTGGACATCTACATGTAAAAGTATGAGATTAGAACACTCCCTAACACCATACACAAAAATAAGCTCAAAATGGATTAAAGACCTAAATGTAAGGCCAGAAACTATCAAATTCTTAGAGGAAAACATAGGCAGAACACTCTATGACATAAATCACAGCAAGATCCTTTTTGACCCACCTCCTAGAGAAATGGAAATAAAAACAAAACTAAACACATGAGACCTAATGAAACTTCAAAGCTTTTGCACAGCAAAGGAAACCATAAACAAGACCAAAAGACAACCCTCAGAATGGGAGAAAATATTTGCAAATGAAGCAATTGACAAAGGATTAATCTGCAAAATTTATAAGCAGCTCATGCAGCTCAATAACAAAAAAACAAACAACCCAATCCAAAAATGGGCAGAAGACCTAAATAGACATTTCTCCAAAGAAGTTATACAGACTCCCAACAAACACATGCAAGAATGCTCAACATCATTAATCATTAGAGAAATGCAAATCAAAACTACAACGAGATATCACCTCACACCAGTCAGAATGGCCATCATCAAAAAACCTAGAAACAATAAATGCTGGAGAGGGTGTGGAGAAAAGGGAATACTCTTGCACTGCTGGTGGGAATGTGAATTGGTACAGCCACTATGGAGAACAGTAAGGCGGTTCCTTAAAAAACTACAAATAGAACTCCATATGACCCAGCAATCCCACTACTGGGCATATACCCTGAGAAAACCATAATTCAAAAAGAGTCATGTACCAAAATGTTCATTGCAGCTTTATTTACAATAGCCAGGAGATGGAAACAACCTAAGTGTCCATCACCGGATGAATGGATAAAGAAGATGTGGCACATATATACAATGGAATATTACTCAGTCATAAAAAGAAACGAAATTGAGCTATTTTTAATGAGGTCGATGGACCTAGAGACTGTCATACAGAGTGAAGTAAGTTAGAAAGAGAAAGACAAATACTGTGTGCTAACATATATATATGGAATTTAAGAAAAAAAATGTCATGAAGAACCTAGGGGTAAGACAGGATAAAGACACAGACCTACTAGAGAATGGACCTGAGGATATGGGGAGGGGCAATCGTAAGCTGTGCCAAAGCCAGAGAGTGGCATGGTCATATATACACTACCAAACGTAAAATAGATAGCTAGTGGGAAGCAGCCGCATGGCACAGGGAGATCAGCTCGGTGCTTTGTGACCACGTAGAGGGGTGGGAGGGAGGGAGACACAAGAGGGAAGAGTTATGGAAACATATGTATATGTATAACTGATTCACTTTGTTATAAAGCAGAAACTAACACACCATTGTAAACCAAGTATACTCCAATAAAGATGTAAAAATAAAATAAATAAAAAATGTATAATGCTGCTATGAACGTTGGGGTACATGTATCTTTTCCAATTATTGTTTTTTTGTTTTTGTTTTGGATATCTACCCAGGAGTGGAATTGCTGGGTCATATGTTAGTTCTAATTTTAGTTTTTTGAGAAACCTCCATATTGTTTTCCACAGTGGCTGCACCAATTTACATTCCCACCAACAATTTAGGAGAGTTCCCTTTCTCCACAACCTCACCAACATTTATTATCTGTGTTGTTTTTGATGATAGCCATTCTAACAGGCATGAGGTGAAATCTCATTGTGGTTTTGATTTGCATTTCCCTGATGATTAGCAATGTTGAGCATCTTTTCATGTGACTTTTGGCCATCTGCATTTCCTCTTTGGAAAAATATCTATTCAGTTCTTCTGCCCATTATCTAATTGGGTTGTTTGTTTCTCTGATGTTGAGCTGTATGAGCTGTTTATATATGTCGGATATTAAACCCATTATCAGTCATATCATTCATAAATATATTCTCCCATTCAGTAGGTTGTCTTTTCATTTTGTCTATGGTTTCCTCTGTTGTGAAAAGCATTTAAGTTTAATGAGGTCCCATTTGTTTATTTTTGCTTTTATTTCCTTTACTTTAGAAGACGGATCCAAAAAAATATTGCTGTGATTTATGTTGTGTTCTGCCTGTGTTTTCCTCCACGAGTTTTATAATATCTGGTCTTAGATTTTGGTATTTAATCCATTTTAAGTTGATTTTTGTATATGGTGTTAGAGAATGTTCTAATTTCCTTCTTTACATGTATCTGTCCAGTTTTCCTAACAACAATTATTGAAGAGACTGTCTTTTCTCCATTCTATATTCCTGCCTCCTTTGTTGTAGATTAGTTGACCATAAGTGTGTGGGTTTATTTCTGGGCTCTCTATCCTGTTTCATTGATTTGTGTCTGGTTTGTGCCAGTACCATACTGTTTTGATTACTGTAGCTCTGTAGTATAGTCTGAAGTCAGGGATCATGATTCCTCCAGCTCTGTTCTTCTTTCTCAAGATTGTTTCAGCTATTCAGGTTCTTTTGTGTCTCCATATAAATTTTAACAAAAAAGAAGCTGACTCAGATATGGAGAACAAACTAGTTATGACCAGTGGGAGGGACAATAGAGTAGTGGAGTGGAGGTATAAACTATTGGGTGTAAGATAGGCTTAAGGATGTATTGTACAACACGGAGAATACAGCCAATATTTGGTAATAACTGTAAGTGGAACGTAACCTTTAAAAATTATATAAAAATAAAAATTTAAATAAATAATTTAAAAAAGGACACATACACTCACACAAAGATCAGAGGGTAAATAAATGAAATGGAGACAAAAGAATAGAAAAGATCAAAGGGAAAAGAATCTGAAGCTGTATATCTGAAACTAACACCATATTGTAAATCAACTATAGTTAAACTTTTTTTAAAAAATCAGTGAAACTAAGAGTTGTTTCTTCGAAAAGATAAACAAAATTAACAAATCTTTAGCTAGCTAACTGAGAAAAAAGTAGAGGACTCTCATAAATAAAGTCAGAAATGAAAGAAGAGAACTTATAACTGATACTACAGAAATACAAAGGATCATAAGAAACTTTTATGAACAATTATACACCAATAAGTTGGATACCCTAGAAGAAATTAATAAATTCCTAGAAACATACTATCTTCCAAGACTGAATCATGAAGAAACAAATATATTAATAGACAAATTACTAATAAGGAAACTTAAATGGTAACCAAAAATCTCCCCAACAACACAAGTCCAGGACCAGAGGGCTTCACTGGAGAATTCCACAAAACATTCAAAGATTTAATACTTCTACTTCCCAAGCTCTTCCAAAAAACTGAAGAAGAAGGAAAGTTTACAAATACATTTTGTGAAACCAGAATTACCCTGATACCAAAACCAGATAGTAACACAACAAAAAAGGAAAACTACAGTCCAATATCCTTGATGAACACAGATGCAAAAAACCTTAACAAAATACTAGTAAACCAAATCAAACCATAAAAAGAAATGAAATTGAGTTATTTGTAGTGAGGTAGATGGACCTAGAGTCTGTCATAAGAGTGAAGTAATTCAGAAGGAGAAAAACAAATACCATATGCTAACACATATATATGGAATCTAAAAAGAAAAAAAATAGTCATGAAGAACATAGGGGCAGGGCGAGAATAAAGATGCAGACCTACTAGAGAATGGACTTGAGGACACAAGGAGAGGGAAGGGTAAGCTGGGACAAAGTGAGAGAGTGGCATGGACATATATACACTACCAAATGTAAAACTGATAGCTAGTGGGAAGCAGCCGCATAGCACAGGGAGATCAGCTCGGTGCTTTGTGACCACCTAGAGAGGTGGGATAGGGAGGGTGAAAGGGAGGTAGATGCAAGAGGGAAGAGATATGGGGATATATGTATATGTTTAGCTGATTCACTTTGTTATAAAGCAGAAACTAACACAATTGTAAAGCAATTATACTCCAATAAAGATGTTAAAAAAACCCAAAAAAACAGTATGGGTAATGGCACAGAAATAGACACACAGATCAACGGAACAGAATAGAAATCTCACACATATATATACAATTAATTTATGATAAAAAGCAAAGGACACACAATGTAGAAACTATAGTCTCCTCAATAAATGGTGCTGGTAAAACTGGCCAGCCACAAGCAAAAGAATGAAGTTAGACCACTATCTGACACCATACACAAAAATTAACTCAAAATGAATTAAAGACTTGAATGTAAGAACTGAAACCATAAAATTCCTAGAGGAGAACATAGGCTGTAATCTTATGGACATAAGTCTTAGCAATGTTTTTGTGGATTTGACTCCAAAGGCAAGGGAAACAAAAGCAAACATAAACAAATGGGACTATATCAAACTAAAAATCTTCTACACAGTGAAGGAAACCATCAACAAAATGAAAAGCAACCTACTGAATGAGAGAAGATATTTGCAAATCATATATCTGATAAGAGTTAATATCCAAAATATATAAAGAACTCCTCATACAACTCATCAACAACAAAAGAAAACAAGCAACCTGATTTGAAAATGGGCTGAGTAGCTGAATAGACATTTTTCCAAAGAAGACATACAGATGACCAACAAGCACTGAAAAGATTTTCAGTATCACATCATTATTAGGGAAATGCAAACCAAACCACAATAAGATACCACCTCACACCTGTTAGAATGGCTATTACCAAAAAGACAAGAAGTGAAAAATGTTGGAGAGGATGTGGAGAAATGGAAACCCTCTTACACTATTGGTGGAACTGTAAATTGCTGCAGCCACTACGTAAAACGGTATGGAGATTTCTCAAAAAAATCAAGACTAGAACTATCACTTGACCCAGCTATTCCACTTCTGGGTATCTAAGTGAAAAACATGAAAATACTAATTTGAAAAGATATATGCACCCCTCTGCTCATTGCAACATTATTTACAATAGCCAAGATATGGAAGCAACCTAAGTGTCCATCAGTGGATGAATGAATAAAGAATATGTGGTATATATACACAATGGAATACTACTCAGCCATGAAAAAGTGATGAAATCCTGTCATTTGCAACAACATGGATGAACCTAGAGGGTATTATGCTAAGTGAAATAAGACACAGAAAGACAAATATTGTATGATTTCACCCATATGTGGAAGACAAACAAAATAAAAAATCAAACTCATAGATCTATAGAACAGATTAGTGGTTACCAGGGTGAAAAGGGTTGGTGGAGTGGGCAAAACAGATGAAGGGGGTGTATGGTGATGGATGGTAACCAGACTTGTGGTGGTGATCACTCTGTAGTGTATACAGATGCCAAATTATAATGCTATACCAATGAAACTTATATAATTAAAAAACCTATTTCAGACAGAGCCAGGCTACAGGCTTGGAGGGCCATGGTGGGCAAGGACCACCAGTGGCAGGGCAGCATCCTCTACATCATGCTCATTAGCACGAAGCAAACGCACGCGACTCTGCAGGCGCCCAAGGCACGGATGGGCAGCATGCTGCGGCTGCTCCTGTGGCTCGGATCTCACCGCCTTCCCCAAAGAACAACTTATTTCAGAGAATACCTCTGAAAACCTAAGTAATCTACTCTGTTTTATATAATACTGCTTTAAAAAGTGTAAAGCAGTTCACCTTTGAAAGTAATTTGGCAAAATGTATTAAGATTCTTAAAAATATTCAAGCCTTTCTAGTATTTCCAGTTTGGAGAATCTGTACAAAGGAAATAAGGCAGACTGAGGTTTATGCACAAAGATGTTTGGTGCTACATTATTAGAAGGGAAAAAATGGAAATAATAAGAGAAAGGTTAATTAAATTATGAGACAACAAAAATGGAATGCATTTGTAAACATTGAATGAAAGATGTTAATGACAAAGTAAAATGTGTATTGTAATAGAATATTAAATGAAAAACAAAAATACCAATATATTTATGTAGTACAACCTCAGCTATGTAAAATATACATGGAAAAAAGCAGACAAAATATGAATTTTAAAAGATGGCCCCCAATATAACTTATCTTACAAATGTATACCTTCAGAGTTCATGGTTTTCTATAAAATAGGAAATAGTTTCTGAGTACTGTTTTAATAATTGAACACATAGTCCTGTTCCCATGTGCTTCTTTCCACTAAAAATTACGTCTCAAATTTTAGTCTTTCTAATGTTTTACCCATATTTCTACTCCAATTTAATGAAAATATTCAAATCTACTTCTATTAGGCTATCTATACTTTAAAAAATAATTTTGTGTCATTAACTATTTAGGCGTGTGTTTGTTTTAACACTACTCATATTGGGCTCACACTGGTATAGACTATTTCTGGCAAATTAGCTCTCACACCAGTTTCAATGTTAATGAAAAAAATGAAAGAATTTATGTGGAATGACTCTGTGTTACTATTTGTCTTAACTCGTCATTGTGGTATAATCTAAATTGATTTTTATGAACAACAGGACAATGGGAAGCACTGAGAATTAGTGCAGATATTATTGATATTTTGCTTCCAGTTCTTGGCTAATAAACAATTAAAAACTATCTTAAACTATCCATCTCTACCTAATATTATATTATGAACATTTCCCTGAGCCATTAACTTTTTCTATAATAATGTTTAATGGTACTCTATCAAATAGAGGTACCACACTTTATTTATCCAATCCCCTACTCTTAGAGATTTCAGTTTTTTCCATTTTTCAATACTATAAATAATAGTGTAATGATATATTTGTGCATGTAGCCTTACATATACTGTCTATTTCCTTAGGATAAACTCCAATAAATAGACTTACTGGATCAAAAAGTATGCACATTTTTGAGCTTTTACGTAAGAGTTGCCAAATTACCCTACAGAAAAGCTATATCCCTTTACATTCTCCAAAAGAAAAGCCCTCTTTTCTTACTGTCTTGCCAGAACCAAGTATTATCACACAGACTTTATGTACGATAGTAGTCTCAATAAGTTAATATGAAAATAAAGGAAAACTAAGAATACATTAAGACAAAGGCTTAAATTAAACTAATTAAACTAAATAGTTATCTTTATAAGTTTTCTAACAACAACAAAAACCTAGAAAAAATAAACTTTCCTCTTTCTATGCTTATTGATAAGGATAAAACACTGTTCCTTAGGGAATATACCTAGGACTGTAAAACAAAACAACAACCTTTTGAATAGAAGTTACTAAACGGTGGCAAAGACTTTAAAACAAAACTTTTTTAAAACAAACGTAATTATAAATGTGAACTTAGTCTTTTTTTTTCTCTGTGACATGTGTGGAATAAATCAATCTACAGAGGGGAAATCCATCACTCAGCACGATGCTATTTTACTCATACAAAATATGAAACACACAAACATACAAACAGAAAGACAGAGTTTTTAGCCTTAGGAAATCTTTCAAATAGCAGATATAACTTCAACCAAGGAACCACTCAGGAGGGCCACTAAGCCTCCCAAAATACCACGTGTAAAAAAAATTGTGTGTGTGTAAGATTATTTTCTCCAAGCACCATTCATTCCAGTGCCAGGTAAATGGTGGAAAAACAATTAAAAACGTACAGTGTGTTTGATCTTTAAAAGCTTTTGCCATTAAAAATATCAATAAAATAATGATCTTTTGCGTGGAATTTTCTGATAGATTTAGCTATAATTAAAATGCAATTTTGAGAGTACTAAAACTGTATTTAAAGGAATGATTATGAAAAATTGAAAACATGTTTGTCCTTTTTGATTCTAATGTAGACTGGGTCAAAGATTAAAAATAAATACGATATATTTATTTACAGCAAAATAAAAAGACTGAAAAAAATACCTCAAAACAGACTTTGTCAAAAGGACCTACAGGTTTATAGCTAAAAGCACAGGCTATGGAGGCAAGCTGTGGAGTTCAGATCCTAGTTCTATAACCTTGGGATCTCTGTGTACTCTCTGCCTCAGCCTCCTTATATGTAAAATGATGATAATGCTACTAGGGTTGTTGTAAGGATTAAATATAATTAATACATATGAAGCAAGTTAAAGCAGTGCCTGGCACAGAGGAATCACTGAATAAATATTTGCTATTGTCATTCCAGGAAAGATATAGTTATAGTTATAGGCTTGTTATAGTACCAAAAAATGAAAAAGAAAAAACAACTGTGTAAAATAAGATTATGAAACAACCAGCAGTATATAAATGATTGAGTAGAGTTTTCAAGATCTGAGGATGGCAATGTAGACCCTTCAGATCTAGTTAAGCAGAATATGTTAAAAAAAAATTCAGGCATATAACACAACCTTTATACTATAGTGATTTTAGAGTCGGACAAACATTAATTAAATCTTAGATTCACCAGTTAGTGACCATATGCAAGTTGCTTAAGGTCCTAACCTCAGTTTCTTCATCTGTAAAATACACTTAATAAATGTTATCTATCTCATAAAATTTTTCTGAAGGTTAAATAAGAGAATATACACAGGGCAATCAGCAGAGTCTACTAATATATAAGCTCAATAAATAATTGTTTATTGGTTCAGTGAAGAGAAGAATCAACAGATCATTTTAAAAGTTGATAAGCTAGGGCTTCCCTGGTGGCGCAGTGGTTGAGAGTCCGCCTGCCGATGCAGGGGACATGGGTTCGTGCCCCGGTCCGGGAAGATCCCACATGCCGCGGAGCGGCTGGGCCCGTGAGCCATGGCCGCTGAGCCTGCGCGTCCGGAGCCTGTGCTCCGCAACGGGAGAGGCCACAACAGTGAGAGGCCCGCGTACCGCAAAAAAATAAATAAATAAAAAATAAAAAAGTTGATAAGCTGAAGACAGGGGGAAAGTACATAAGGGAAGATGACCAGTTCTTTCTCCTTACCATATGCAATGGCCATCTCTGCCCTCATTATTCTCAACTTTGGCATCATTTGCCTCACAATCCTGGCATAATGTAACCACTGAATAAATGTGGTTGATATATTAACGATCAGCTAGACACCAAATCCAGCAACCATTTTTTCTTTATTATTTTCAACTTATCGGAAACTACTGTGTCACTACCTAGTCAGAAACTCTCTACAAATATTCTAGTCTAGCACTTGATGACCTCCATGGACTGACTTGACATACCTTTCCAATGTTATTAACAGTACCCTCCTTGAGTTGTCTGATACGGCACCTAAACTCAATAACTCACCATTCCCAATAATTATTCTGTACTTTAGGCCTCTAGTTTTGCTCACCCTAGTACATGTTGATCGTGGTTCAGATCTTGGTGCTGTCATTTATTACTGCAGACCATTTTACAAGTTATAAACTATCTATGGCCCTCAGTTTCCCTATTAGTAAAGTAGAGATAGTAACAGTACCTATCTACATAGTGTTCCTGGAGGATTACATGGATTAGATGGTTTAAAAATATAAAGTGCTTAATTCACACAGTGCCTACCAGAACGTAATAAATGCTTAACACCTGTTGTTGTTAGAATGCATGCCTTTCTCCCTCATCTCCACAGGTCTAGATCCTATCTAGAAGGTTAACATAAGGTTAACATAACACATTTCCATGAATCCTTCCCTGACCACAAGACTTTAATCTTACCTTGCTCTCTCACAGCTCTTTAATTAATCCTCAGTTATCCTTTCTGGCT
The DNA here is from genome assembly GCF_963924675.1 of Phocoena phocoena. Classification (NCBI taxonomy): domain Eukaryota; kingdom Metazoa; phylum Chordata; class Mammalia; order Artiodactyla; family Phocoenidae; genus Phocoena; species Phocoena phocoena. The sequence goes on along the minus strand of NC_089225.1, from coordinate 45,158,462 downwards.
TCTCTGAAATAGCTGTGCTTTCTTTTAGAGTTATAATATGGTCTTATGTCTTATGTTATCTCTCATTCTCAATTATTAAGTTCCTTAAGACAAAAACCTATGTATGATCATTTTCATATTGCACTTAATATAGTTCCCTGAACTTAATATGTACTTGAAAATATTTATGGGATTAGTGAAAAAATGAAATCCAATTGTCACTTTTCAGGCTACTTAAAATATACCTTTCTGTTCTGGGACAGTTTTTTCAAAACCAATACTCTTATGGCAAATAGAAGAGCAGTTTCAAAGATGACTCAAATAAGGCAAGTATGATTAATGTCAGGTGGCAAATATATTTGCTGTCACAAAATGTTTGTTCTGTTGAATTCTTATTCTCTTTAGTGTTATAGTTGTAGAATGCAGGAATTCATCTATTAAGAAGATCTATAGCTCATCTATAGCTCATCAATGAATTCCATAAGGTTGCAGGATACAAAATGAATATACAGAAGTCTGTTGCTGTTCAATACACTAAAAATGAACTATCAGAACTATCAGAAAGAGAAATTAAGAAAAAAATCCCATTTACCAGCACATGAAAAAGAATAAGATACCTAGGAATAAACTTACCTAAGGAGGTAAAAGACCTGTACTTGGAAAACTATAAGACACTATAAGACACTGATGAAAGAAATGGAAGAAGACACAAACAGATGGAAAGATATACCATGCTCTTGGATTGGAAGAATTAATATTGTTAAAATGGCCAGACTACCCAAGGCAATCTACAGATTCAATGCAATCCCTATCAAAACATCAATGCCAGTTTTCACAGAATTAGAACAAATAATCTTAAAATTTGTATGGAAACACAAAAGACCACAAATAGCCAAAACAATCTTGAGAAAGATGAAAAGAGCTGGAGGAATCACAGTCTCTGGCTTCAGACCATACTACAAAGCTACAATAATCAAAACAGCATGGTACTGACACAAAAACAGACACATAGATCAATGGAACAGAATAGAGAGACTTGAAATAAACCCACACACTTATGGTCAATTAAGCTATGACAAAGGAGGCAAGACTATACACTGGAGAAAAGACAGTCTCTTCAATAAGTGGTGCTGGGAAAACTGGACAGTTACTTGTAGAAGAATGAAACTAGACCATTCTCTAACACGATATACAAAAATAAACTCAAAATGGGTTAAATGTAAGATCAGAAACCATAAAACTCCTAGAAGAAAACACAGGCAGAACACTCTTTTACACAAATTGTAGCAATATTTTTTTGGATCTGTCTCCCAAAGCAAAGGAAATAAAAGCAAAAATAAACAAATGGGACCTAATTAAACTTAAAAGCTTTTGCACAGCAAAGGAAACCATCAACAAAACAAAAAGACAACCTACTGAATGGGAAAAAATATTTGCAAATGATATAACTGATGAGTTAATATCCAAAATATCAATATTTATAATAGCAAAATATTGGAAAAGCTCTAAATGTAAACAAATGTTTTGTGAAATACAGTTATAAATGTGTAGGTAAAAGTCTTCAAGGAAGCACATTAAATTGCTAACAGTTATCATTACTGGGATTTTAAATTGAGGGGATGGCCAAGGAAGACTTGTCTCCAAAATCACACCTCCTAAAGGATGAAAATGAAACTAGATACAAGACATCAAGAAAATGAAATCTAAGAATCACCAACACTATTCTTATCTCTTTTCCTCCAAGAACAACCACTATTGGGTATATAAGAGCAAACGAAGATGTATTAATGAAACATCAGCAACAAAAGTCACTTTTTAAATAATATTCCAAATGTATGTTGATTATAAGTGTGCTAAAAATCAATTTCAGTCTGTTTTACAGGACAGAAAAAAGTAAGAAAAACAATCACTTCTCAATTGACCCTAGGATTCTTAATTTCTCTGTATTCGAAAGTTATAATATTTATTCAGTCTCCATTTTATTGAACTCAAGCTATCTTACTGTTATTATTTTAAGAACAAAAAGTAATTGCTACATCATATTCATATTCACAAATATTTTTACTTAGTTACAGTTTCACATTCAATCCTTTTTGTGTAAAGATACATGGAGAATTCAATGGATTATTAAAATCTAATCTAAAGGCTGCAATGATTTTGACTACAGGACACAGAGATAGAAACATTTATTCAATGTTGACATACTAAGATTTTTAAAATAATCTATCTCAATATTATCTACCTCTAGCAGTAGTTTTAAACTAAAATAATTACCTGTATTAGAAGCATAAAATACTTGCAGAAGGAAATGTTGATACTCCTTCTGAAGAGAAATTCTGCAAATTTGTTTTATGTTGACTGATGGTTACCTCTCAAGTTTTAAATTGGGTTAAGAACATCTTTAACTCTATTTTAAATTAATTAGGTGAACTAGCAAACTCCTATCAAACATACTTCTCTCACTGAACATAAATCAAACAAAAATCTGAATTATTCTGGCCACAGCCACAAACAAAATAATGTGTTATGCCTCAATACTTTTTCGTTAAAGCATTTGTACTTATCATGGCTTTTTTCTTTTCCTTCTATTATAAATTCCTTTCTATAAAAAAAAGTACACATAAAAATAGAAGGCTCTTTTTTTTAACAACCTGCTGTAGTTTCTGAATTTCATTCATTTTATGGTATGATGCTTTAACACTATGAAGTCTATAAGAGGTAAAATATGGTCTCTGACCTTAGGCAATTTGAGGTATATTTGGGTGGGAAAAAACTGTGCACAGATAAGAATAGTGCAAACATATGAGTTGTACATACAAGTTTTCTGGCAGTCGAGGGGTCTGAACCCTTCAAAGGTTTTTCATGGTTAATCTTTAAACTCAAACTACTTGTTACCTCAATCCCACAATTTTTATTTGTTTATTTACACTAAGATGCCATGATACCAGGTCATATTTAATAAATGACGTGTTTCAAAGTCACACATGTCCTAGATACATGGAGGATGTAAGTAAAATGAGTAATGAAAAAAAAGGGGGGCTGTCACCCAGAAAAGCCAGCAGTCTCTTAATAGTCCTCAAAGATTAGCATTATGTTATCAACTGTGTCAAGTTTTGAGAAATTCTCTTAAACTTGCACTCTAAGAAATACAATATTGTTTGTTTACCAAGATTTATTAGTTTAGAGTATATGACTGCAGAGGTACTCTCTCCAGTACATCACCATGGAAAGCCAAATTGTAATTAAAAGGTATTTTAGTGAGTAGCATCAAATCTGGATGACTTAGATTGATTGTTTGATTGTTTAAACACATCCCATCCATATCTAGATAGGTCTTTCATGGTGTTAGATAGGTCAAGGACTCAGTTCCCTACTCTGACTTCATGGGTACTATCAGAATTTGCCACAGTGACCTTCTTTTGTCCATGTTCTAATAGCTGCTGACTATTCTTCCTTCTGATTGAACAGTCTTTAGTAATGTTAATACTTAAATTGCTTTTAATAAGCTTTTTTAGGTTTGGGGGTCATTTGGTACCTTTAAAGCAATGTTTCACATCTTTATGCATGACGTGTTGGCTCTAAGGTTTAATTCTCATAAGGCACTCACTACCTTGTATTCAAATAATTTGGGTGCAACAAGCTGGAACAAAATTCTACCATAATGCAGACAAGGAATATTTTCCCACAATGAAATGGGTCACATATATTCAACATTTAAAATTTCAGCCCACAGGAAAATGTACCACAATATTTCATTATTCTTATATATTTTTATTTGCATAATAATATAATTTTATATTTCTACATACCAACATAAAATTTTTTAAAGCCTTGGAAAAATGCTAACTTATGAAAAGGCAAAGGATTGGATTCCAGTGAATGGAACCACATGTTTGTAAGTCCTTCTTCTGGACTGTTCTCCCCACAGGCTCTACTTAGGATTTTTTGTTTTTTTAAGGAGAATTTAAGTCTTACCTCATAAGTGAAATTTTCTTCAACTACCTGTACCTAGGTGACTACTCTTTCCTCTAAAATTCTGTGTTATGAACCTCACTTATTTAGCATTTAGACTATGTTACTTTACACTGACATCTTCCTTTTTATGCATGTGGCCTCCCAAATCCATAACATTTTATTTGAATGTCTATTATGCCAGTTTACCATTCAAAGACTTGTTTCATAAAATTCATGTGCATGTTTTATCTCCTTAGCCTGTAAACTCCTCAGAGGAAGGATTTTAATTATATATATAAACATTCAATAAATGTTTGCTGAGCCAAAGAAGAAAAAGCTATCTCCTCAATGAGATTATAAACCTCCTTAGGGCAGGAAACATATTTTATGATTATTTAAAATCACAGAATTGAGTGTATAATAAGTGCTCGGTAATATTTTTTCTTGATGACAAGATTAATTATATATCTGTACAAACATAGTCTCTAATTGTTTAAATTAAATTCTAAACTTTCTTTTTTTAAGGCAATAAACTATTGGGCTAAATATGCATAAATGTACTTTTTATTTTCTCAATGTACCATGCAAGTTTATATTATTATCTCATTGTATAATATCTGATTGCAGGTAATAAAGTACAATGTAAAAGATATTTTATATAGTCTCTCTCTATACACACATGTATATATAGTGTATATTCACACAGAAATAAAATTAACATCTACATTAATGTGATCATCATCTCTTACAAATTCCAGCATAAGAAAATACATTCTATGGTGCTGACTCCAGACCTTTTAGTACACAAATAGCACCTGCCATAGTATAAAAGGACACAAAGAAGGAAGGTTCTGTATGAGTTGATTTGGGAACAGACCAAGATGGATTGGGCAGGCTCACACACTGGGATTTAAGACACAGGAAAAACGCCAGCAGTGTCTGAAATTCTCAGCATCAGCTGTCATTCCATATTTTACTGGATTAAGAAATTATGAACCTGCAACCAAGACTACTCTACCCAGCAAGGATCTCATTCAGATTTGATGGAGAAATTAAAACCTTTACAGACAAGCAAAAGCTGAGAGAGTTCAGCACCACCAAACCAGCTTTACAACAAATGCTAAAGGAACTCCTCTAGATAAGAAATGCAAAAGAAGGAAACGACCTATAATAACAAACCCAAAACAATACAGAAAATGGGAATAGGAACATACATATCGATAATTACCTTAAATGTAAATGGACTAAATGCTCCCACCAAAAGACACAGATTGGCTGAATGGATACAAAAACAAGACCCTTATATATGCTGTCTACAAGAGACCCACCTCAGACCTAGAGACACATACAGACTGAAAGTAAGGGGATGGAAAAAGATATTCCATGCAAATGGAAACCAAAAGAAAGCTGGAGTAGCAATTCTCATATCAGACAAAATAGACTTTAAAATAAGGACTATTAAAAGGGATAAAGAAGGACACTACATAATGATCAAGGGATCGATCCAAGAAGAAGATATAACAATTGTAAATATTTATGCACCCAACATAGGAGCACCTCAATACGTAAGGCAAATACTAACAGCCATAAAAGGGGAAATAGACAGTAACACATTCATAGTAGGGGACTTTAACACCCCACTTTCACCCATGGACAGATCATCCAAAATGAAAATAAATAAGGAAACACAAGCTTTAAATGATACATTAAACAAGATGGACTTAATTGATATTTATAGGACACTCCATCCAAAAACAACAGATTACACATTTTTCTCAAGTGCTCATGGAACATTCTCCAGGATAGATCATATCTTGGGTCACAAATCAAGCCTTGGTAAATTTAAGAAAATTGAAATTGTATCAAGTATCTTTTCTGACCACAACGCCATGAGACTAGATATCAATTACAGGAAAAGATCTGTAAAATATACAAGCACATGGAGGCTAAACAATACACTACTTAATAATGAAGTGATCACTGAAGAAATTAAAGAGGAAATAAAAAAATACCTAGAAACAAATGACAATGGAGACACAACGACCCAAAACCTATGGGATGCAGCAAAAGCAGTTCTAAGGGGGAAGTTTATAGCAATACAAGCCCACCTTAAGAAGCAGGAAACATCTCGAATAAACAACCTAACCTTGCACCTCAAGCAATTAGAGAAAGAAGAACAAAAAAGCCCCAAAGCTAGCAGAAGGAAAGAAATCATAAAAATCAGATCAGAAATAAATGAAAAAGAAATGAAGGAAACGATAGCAAAGATCAATAAAACTAAAAGCTGGTTCTTTGAGAAGATAAACAAAATAGATAAACCACTAGCTAGACTCATCAAGAAAAAAAGGGAGAAGACTCAAATCAATAGAATTAGAAATGAGAAAGGAGAAATAACAACTGACACTGCAGAAATAAAAAATATCATGAGAGATTACTACAAGCAACTCTATGCCAATAAAATGGACAATCTGGAAGAAATGGACAAATTCTTAGAAATGCACAACCTGCCAAGACTGAATCAGGAAGAAATAGAAAATATGAACAGACCAATCACAAGCACTGAAATTGAAAGTGTGATTAAAAATCTTCCAACAAACAAAAGCCCAGGACCAGATGGCTCCACAGGTGAATTCTATCAAACGTTTAGAGAAGAGCTAACACCTATCCTTCTCGAACTCTTCCAAAATATAGCAGAGGGAGGAACACTCCCAAATTCCTTCTACGAGGCCACCATCACCTTGATACCAAAACCAGACAAGGATGTCACAAAGAAAGAAAACTACAGGCCAATATCACTGATGAACATAGATGCAAAAATCCTCAACAAAATACTAGCAAACAGAATCCAACAGCACATTAAAAGGATCATACACCATGATCAAGTGGGGTTTATTCCAGGAATGCAAGGATTCTTCAATATACGCAAATCTATCAATGTGATAAACCATATTAACAAATTGAAGGAGAAAAACCATATGATCATCTCAATAGATGCAGAGAAAGCTTTTGACAAAATTCAACACCCATTTATGATAAAAACCCTCCAGAAAGTGGGCATAGAGGGAACTTTCCTCAACATAATAAAGGCCATATATGACAAGCCCACAGCAAACATCATCCTCAATGGTGAAAAACTGAAAGCATTTCCACTAAGATCAGGAACAAGACAAGGTTGCCCACTCTCACCACTCTTATTCAACATAGTTTTGGAAGTTTTAGCCACAGCAATCAGAGAAGAAAAGGAAATAAAAGGAATCCACATCGGAAAAGAAGAAGTAAAGCTGTCACTGTTTGCAGATGACATGATACTATACATAGAGAATCCTAAAGATGCTACCAGAAAACTACTAGAGCTAATCAATGAATTTGGTAAAGTAGCAGGATACAAAATTAATGCACAGAAATCTCTGGCATTCCTATATACTAATGATGAAAAATCTGAAAGTGAAATCAAGAAAACACTCCCATTTACCATTGCAACAAAACGAATAAAATATCTAGGAATAAACCTACCTAAGGATACGAAAGACCTGTATGCAGAAAATTATAAGACACTGATGAAAGAAATTAAAGATGATACAAATAGATGGAGAGATATACCATGTTCTTGGATGGGAAGAATCAACATTGTGAAAATGACTCTACTACCCAAAGCAATCTACAGATTCAATGCAATCCCTATTAAACTACCACTGGCATTTTTCACAGAACTAGAACAAAAAATTTCGCAATTTGTATGGAAACACAAAAGACCCCGAATAGCCAAAGCAATTTTGAGAACGAAAAAAGGAGCTGGAGGAATCAGGCTCCCTGACTTCAGACTATACTACAAAGCAACAGTAATCAAGACAGTATGGTACTGGCACAAAAACAGAAAGATAGATCAGTGGAACAGGATAGAAAGCCCAGAGATAAACCCATGCACATATGGACACCTTATCTTTGATAAAGGAGGCAGGAATGTACAGTGGAGAAAGGACAGCCTCTTCAATAAATGGTGCTGGGAAAACTGGACAGGTACATGTAAAAGTATGAGATTAGATCACTCCCTAACACCATACACAAAAATAAGCTCAAAATGGATTAAAGACCTAAATGTAAGGCCAGAAACTATCAAACTCTTAGAGGAAAACATAGGAAGAACACTCTATGACATAAATCACAGCAAGATCCTTTCTGACCCACCTCCTAGAGTAATGGAAATAAAAACAAAAATAAACAAATGGGACCTAATGAAACTTCAAAGCTTTTGCACAGCAAAGGAAACCATAATCAAGACCAAAAGACAACCCTCAGAATGGGAGAAAACATTTGCAAATGAAGCAACTGACAAAGGATTAATCTCCAAAATTTACAAGCAGCTCATGCAGCTCAATAACAAAAAAACAAACAACCCCATCCAAAAATGGGCAGAAGACCTAAACAGACATTTCTCCAAAGAAGATATACAGAATGCCAACAAACACATGAAAGAATGCTCAACCTCATTAATCATTAGAGAAATGCAAATCAAAACTACAATGAGATATCATCTCACACCAGTCAGAATGGCCATCATCAAAAAATCTAGAAACAATAAATGCTGGAGAGGGTGTGGAGAAAAGGGGACACTCTTGCACTGCTGGTGGGAATGTGAATTGGTTCAGCCACTATGGAGAACAGTATGGAGGTTCCTTAAAAAACTACAAATAGAATTACCATATGACCCAGCAATCCCACTACTGGGCATATACCCTGAGAAAACCAAAATTCAAAAGGAGTCATGTACCAAAATGTTCATTGCAGCTCTATTTACAATAGCCCGGAGATGGAAAGAACCTAAGCGCCCATCATCGGACGAATGGATAAAGAAGATGTGGCACATATACACAATGGAATATTACTCAGCCTTAAAAAGAAATGAAATTGAGATATTTGTAATGAGATGGATAGACCTAGAGTCTGTCATACAGAGTGAAGTAAGTCAGAAAGACAAAGACAGATACCGTATGCTAACACATATATATGGAATTTGAGGGGAAAAAATGTCATGAAGAACCTAGGGATAAGACAGGAATGGAGGCGCAGACCTACTGGAGAGCGGACTTGGGGATATGGGGAGGGGGAAGGGTGAGTTTTGACAGGGCGAGAGAGAGTCATGGACATATACACACTAACAAACGTGGTGGGGTGGATAGCTGGGGGGAAGCAGCCGCAAGGCACAGGGATATTAGCTCGGGGCTTTGGGACAGCCTGGAGGGGTGGGAGGGGGAGAGTGGGAGGGAGGGAGATGCAGGAGGGAAGACACATGGGAGCACATGTATATGTATAGCTGATTCACTTTGTTATAAATCAGAAACTAACACACCATTGTAAAGCAATTATACCCCAATAAAGATGTTAAAAAAAAAAAAAAAAAAAAAAAAAGAAATTATGTTACTTAGACCTGAAAAGTTGCTCAACATCATTAGTCATCAGGGAAATGCAAATCAAAACCACAATGAGATACCACTTCACACCCACTAGAATGGCTACAAGTAAAAGATAGATAATAACAAATATTGGCAAAGATGTGGAGAAACTGGAACCCTCATACACTGCTGGTGGTAATGTAAAATGGTGCAGTCACTTTGGAAAACAGTCTGGCATTTTCTCAAAAGGTTAGGCACAGAGCTACCATATGGCCAAGCAGTTCTACTCCCAAGGGAAATGAAAACATAGATCTATAGAAAAACTCATAAACCAATATTCATAGCATCAGTCATAATAGCCAAAAAATGGAAACAACTCAATTTTTTACCAACTAATTAATGGGTAAATAAAATATGGTGTATATCCATGTAATGGAATATTATTTAGCAATAAAAAGTGAAATATTTACACATGCTACAACATGGGTGAACCTTGAAAACACACTGAGAGAAACCAGACATAAAGGGCCATATATTGCATGATTCCATCTATGTGAAATGTCCACAACAGGCAAAAAGAGTAGACAAAAAGTAGGTGGGTTTGGGGGAAATGGGAAGTGACGACCAAGGCGAGTTTCTTTTTCAGGTGATAAAGATGTTCTAAATTTGATTGTGGTGATAGTTGTACAACTCTGAGAATATACTAAAAACCAATGACTTGCACACTTTTTAAAAAAAGAAATTATGTTACTGAGATGGAACTTTTAATTCATTTTGAAGATTAGTATATGTCATGAATCCACTACTTTCTTTGGAGAATGAGAAAGTTTTCAGTAGTCTGAGAATATGGGAGTACGCAGGGCAGAGCAAGCCAAAAAGAATCTAAATAAAGAATCTGAATAGAAGTGCTCCAAAAGAAGAGGTGAAAGTTCCGAAGACGTGTTTGCTTTACTTCACAATTTTGCCAAGAGCCTGCTGTACTTGCTGCATAGTTGATTTGCCCACCAAAGTGTTGATTTAACTAGCAGAAAGCTTTGGTGTCCAGAAGCATTAATAAAATATTTACTATAACATCTGTAAAGATCTTGCTCTTAAAAGACTATGATTCTAAATATTAATTACTAGAAAATCAATAATCTCTGGTAGCACTCTACTTACTTTCATAATTTTCCCTTTATTCCTTCTTGAATAATGAAGCCAACCACTAAATTACATTAACAACATTGTGAATACAAGTTATTATTTAGCTGTGAGTGGAAGACTAAAGAACATAAAAGAGCCAAAAAAGGTGTCAGTTCCTACCCTTTAATAAAAAAAATATTATTCCTTAACATGAAAGAAATAGCTCCAAAGCACAATTTTCAAACTAGAGCTTTGATTGTAAAAGTTTTTACCTAATAAATTTGTAGAAATAATGAGTGAAATAATGTAACAGTTGTGGTCTTAACTACCCAACCTCAGTGAGTACTAATGCATTTCAGACTTTACACAAGAGATATAGAGACTCTATTTGGTTCAGTAACTTTATAATCATTATTCTAGGATATACTTTTCATTATTCTATATACAAAAAATGAAGAAAATATTCTTTCTTAAAGACTATAAAATTACAAAACTATAAGCAATAGCAAGAGGTCATTAAGTCAAATGATTCTGCCTCAGTAAAGATTACACCGAAGCCTTCTAAAGCAGATGACTCTTCTATTTTTATTTTTTTTTAATTTTTTTTATTTAATTTTTTTTTTTTTTTTTTTGGCGGTACGCGGGCCTCTCACTGTTGTGGCCTCTCCCCTTGCGGAGCACAGGCTCCGGACGTGCAGGCTCAGCAGCCATGGCTCACGGGCCCAGCCACTCCGCGGCATGTGGGATCCTCCCGGACCGGGGCACGAACCCGCGTCCCCTGCATCAGCAGGCGGACTCTCAACCACTGCGCCACCAGGGAAGCCCTCTTCTATCCTATTTTTAGATAAGATAGAGAATGGAGAGCTTTCCCTTGGTAACACTATTTAGTGCTTACTTTAAAAACAAAATTTTTTGAAACTTTGTTTATAAGTGATTTTCTTACTATAATTAAGAACTTTTACTTTGATAACTGAATGAAATATAATTATACTGTTATTTTTATGAGCAATAAAGAACAACTGCTTTGGGAGAAAGATGAACATAGCTTACCATGTCTCTTAACATGAAGGCATTGCTTAACGAATGTCTACAAGACATTTTCTTTGGAAAAAGTATAGATTAGAGAGAAAAATCAGTGAAATTAGGAGAGGCTATATTAAACTTTTAAATTATAATTTACTTAATTACATAACTGAACTGACACTAACTAAATTGACTTATATGATCACTCTAATTTACAAATCCAAGATATTGTTTTTAAATTATGTCCATTTATTTTTTCTTAATTACTAAAATATACTTGTTTATTACAGAAAACATGGGGGAAGAAAAAAGCACAAAGAAGAAAAACCTACCAGTTTTGACACATTGAGAGAGCCACTGCAAACATTTTGATGTATGTCCCTCCAATATTTAAATTCACACAAAGAATCAAAATATACATATATATATATATATATATATATATATATATATATATATATATATACCTTTTTTAACTTAGGAATTCATTATGCATGTTTTTTGTTATTTTCTTTAAAAGTCTTCTACAATCCGGGGCTTCCCTGGTGGCGCAGTGGTTGGGAGTCCGCCTGCCGATGCAGGGGACGCGGGTTCGTGCCCCGGTCCGGGAGGATCCCGCATGCCGCGGAGCGGCTGGACCCACGAGCCATGGCCGCTGAGCCTGCGCGTCTGGAGCCTGTGCTCCGCAACGGGAGAGGCCACAGCAGTAAGAAGCCCGCGTACAGCAAAAAAACAAACAAACAAACAAAAAGTCTTCTACAATCCAATGCTAATGGCAGGATATCAATCTGTCCCAAAGACAAACCTAATCAATTAACCAACATGATTTCCAATTATTTTGCTGGTGTAAACTATGCTGCAATATAGCTCCTACAAACAATTTTGCTCAGAATTCTGATTATTTCCTTTAAAGGAATTACTGGAAGTAAAATTCCTCTGACAGAAGAAATTAATGCTCCCAATACATGATGCCCAAGGATCCTCTAAGAAGCATGAAACTATTAAATCTGTGTCTGTAAGAGAATGGTAGTACCCTTTCCCTTATCCTTGCCTCATCAACACTGGCTATTATCAATCTTTTTATTTTTAATAAGTTGATATTTGAAAAAATAGATCTCAATTTTGTCATTCCTATTACTATTTAGGTCATTTGTAATTCTTTTGAGAATTTCTTGTTCTCTTTATTCTTCCACAAGGACACTGACAATGTGCTTTGTTAACTTCCTCTCTCAAAACCCTGTCTGAGGGGTTTGATTTTTAAATTGTTTATAAAAGTGGTTTATATACTAAAAATATCACATATTTTGTATCACATATGCTGTAAATCTTTTTCCAAGTTTGTCACTTGGTTTTTAGTTTTATTTTTTCTTTTTAATAATTTCCCCTTGAACTTTTAGGCAACTCAGCTTCCACTGGATTGTCTCTCCTCTAGCTTTCTTTTCTCCACCTCCTTGTTGAGGGCTAACCTCTCTGCCCCCAGGAGCTTATATCAATACTTCATTATAGTACTTGTTAGTCCATTCCCACCACCAGACTACCACTTCCATGAAGGCAAGGCTCCTTTCTTAATACTGCAAACCTAAACCTTTATATTTAAAGCCTTTATGGAAAGTACATAATTTCCAGTAGATGTTTAATAAATATTTATCAGGTGAGTGTAATGAAAGACTAGGCCTTTGCTCTGGTACAATTTCCAGAGAAGGAAACTTCTTAATAATAAAAGTATTACTTGAAAAAGACAATATTTAGTGACTTCATAACATCCTCTCCAGGCCTAACTGCAACATCTTTGCCCTTGAATCATTTTGATGTATAGTGCCTCTCTTTGTAGAAATGTAGGAAGTTAAAAATTAACATTGAGTAGAATACTGATTGTTTTCTCATTTTAACCTTCCTAACTATTTCTTTTATAACTTAGTAATTGAGAATCTTCTAGATAAATTCTGTGTAAATGTAATTGGTATAAAGTCAAATAACTTTGGCTGATAGTTATCAGGATATAAAAAGAAAGGGGAAAATTCATTTTTGTGCAGTAGTTAAAAGCTCAGTTAAGACAAAATGCTTGAGCTCAAATTCCAACTTCCCCACTTATTAGTATACAATCTTGGACAAATTAATCTCTATAAACCTCAAATTCTTCATCTATAAAATGGAATTGGTGATGGTACATACATCACAGAATGTTGTGAGGATTATATGAGATGACACAGGTAATGCACTTAACATAAGGTCTAGAAAATAGTAAACACTCAATAAGTGGTAGCTATTATTAGTTTTTAGCTGACCTACCTACTGTTGCTTGGAAGAATCATTAACCATAACTGAATAAATAAATCCCTGCTGGTAACCACCCTGGGTCTAGCAAAATCAAGTATCCCAGGTGATAAGCTACTCAATTGTAGGTCAATAGCTGCAATTAGGCTGTCTGCCCTTATGCTCCTCTATGGGATGGGGCCCATATGCAAACCTCTTGCTTATCTTCTCTTCCCACAGCATCTTAACATGTATGCCATGTGACTCCTTAACTGGTCTCTTTTTGGACCTCAGTACCAGCACCTCTGGAAGATGATTACCCATTTCTCACTACAATTTCTCCAGCCTTGAATGATTATGCAAAAAATCCACATTTTAAGTTATATCATCCCAGGTATTTGGCTTATGTTTGTGAAATCCACCATCCATGATGCCAGAACAACAAAAATTCCATGCAGAAACTTCATTCAATTTATTAATCTCTTATAAGCCACGTACTTTCATTTAATTCCTGCAACAAACCTGTGAGATGAATATTATTCCCATATTTTACAGTTGAAGAAACCAAGGCTCAGAAAGATCAAGTACATTATCCAAGATCACACAGCTACCTAAGTGGCAAAATTATTTTCCTTTCTTTTTATAAAAACCCTATTGCCACACATAATCATCATCTACTTGTTAAAGCCCTTCTCCAACCATGAGAGAAGTATGGCCCTGTTTTCTATCTACAGCTGGTATATGTCTTTCACTGTTCTCTCCAGGGCACTTTTCCAGAAAATTTCCTGAATGAGCAGAACTAAAAAAGGGAATATGGATAATTCAAATAGACTTCAAGGAAAGAAAAACGCAAAATTACTATTCTCATGCAGAAAAAAAAAAAGAAAAAAACAGTCACAATAACCAAAAGGTGGAAACAATCCAAATGTCTATTGACAAGCAAATGGATAAACAAACTGTAATATATACATGCAATGGAATACTATTCAGCCTTATAAAGGAATGAAATTCTGATACATGGTTCAACATAGGTGAACCTTGAAAACATTATGCTAAGTCAAATAAGTCAAATACAAAGGGGAAAATGTTGTATGATTCCACTTATATGAGGAATCTAGAGTAGTCAAATTTATAGAGAAAGAAAGTAGAATAATGATTACCAGGAATTGTGAGGGGGAGAGGGAAAAATGGGGAGTTCATATTTAATGGCTACAGAATTTCAGAATGAGGTGATAGAAAAGTTCTGGAGATGGATAGTGATAATGGTTGCACAACAATGTGAATGTACTTAGTGCCACTGAATTGTACATTCAAAAGGGTTAAAATGCTAAATTTTGTCTTATATATACTTTACCACAAAAAAAAATTAAATGTGATTTCTACTTTTGATTGTAACTCTAGAGTTTATTGCTTTTTCTAATCTTACGAGTTTTTATGTTTCCTACATATTATTAAAGATTTTAGGGCTTCCCTGGTGACTCAGTGGTTGAGAGTCCGCCTGCCGATGCAGGGGACACGAGTTCGTGCCCTGATCCAGGAAGATCCCACATGCCGTGGAGCGGCTGGGCCCATAAGCCATGGCCGCTGAGCCTGCGCGTCCGGAGCCTATGCTCCGCAACGGCAGAGGCCACAACAGTGAGAGGCCCGAGTAAAGCAAAAAAAAAAAAAAGATTTTACAAAATGATAACATTTAAAAAAATGTTTTGGTTACTTATCAAGCATTATTCCTCTTTCAGTCCAATTATCTTAATACAAATTCACTGGGGTCGTTACACTTTAAAGTGCCTAAAAGCATGAAATTTAGTTAAACTAGAGATTTAAAATTTTGAGAAGTCTCTAAAAACATTTCAACCAACCGACAAAGGAAGACAGAATAGGAATGATACTTGCTGCTTCAAGGAATGCTAATAAAAGCTTATAGGCTTTTCCCTACCTTAATTCTCCTTGACTTTTACAGTGAATACTATCATCTACCATCCTTTCCCTTGAAACTGTCCCTTTGGTGGATTCTCTGCTTCCTATATATCCCACTCTGTGAATCATTTCTATACTTTCAGTACTTAACCCTCTGCTCTTCTCCTTATACATATTCATTTATTAAACAGAATTTTATTGAATTCCTTATAAGTACTTCACACTGTGCAAACAGCTAGGAATACAATAGTAAACCAAATACAATCCTTGCCTCACCGTTCTAGTGTGAGAAACACAACTAGATGGGAAATTTTAAAACCTTTTTCTCAAATGGAACTACTTTCTATTCTATTTGCTACATGGCATCTGTGGTAATCTGTTGTGTGGTGGCCCCCAGCCATGCCATTCTGTATCTACAGCCTTCCGTAATCCTCACCTTGAAGCTGAGCTAGGCCTGTGACTTGCTTTAAACAATAAAATGCAGAATAAATTACGTTGTGCCAATTCTGAGCCAATGCCTTCAGGAAGCCTGGCAGCTTCCACTTTTGCACTGTTGGGAACCATAAACTATCATGTAAAAAGTATGTCTACCCTATAGAAGACACCATTAGGAGAGGTCCTAAGACTACATGGGGACAGGAGAAAAACCCCAGCCACCCAGACTCTTAGCTGAGCCCAGCTCCTAGCCAACTCTAGATGAGAAGCCTCAAGAACAGCCAAAGAGCCATCGATATGAGCCCAGTCCAGACTGCAGGATCATGAGCAAATAAAATGATTGATTTTAAAATTTGGGGGTGGTTTGTCATATAGAATTAGATAAACAAAACAGCATCTCACTGAACTTAAGTCCTGTACATTTCCACATATATGTTTATCAGTCTTAAAAACTGAAAACTGAATTCATCTGTCCTCCCATTCAAGTTTCCTCTTACCATTCTTACAAGTATAGAAGTCTAAAAACATCATCTATATTCACTCCTTTTATGGTGCGTTAGTACTGAAGGATATTAATGAATGCTAGAACAAAACTAAATCCAGTGAAAAACACTGGATTAGATGAAATTATGAAACTGTCTTTACTATTAGATGTTTTAGAGACTTTGCTATTGAGTTTGTTGAATTCAAGAAAGAGATATAAAATGGGTATTTTCAAAATATATTTGACATGGAATTCTAAATTCTGCAAAGTATTTGGTAGACTCGCTTTTTAAAAACACACCTTAGGAAAATGGACAAAGTAAGGACAAAGCATCATGTTAAGGTCAAGAAGAAAAGAGGACAAGTCTGATTGCTCCTGAAGGCCTTTATTTTCTCAAAAGTCTAAAGCAAAAGCACATTTTTCTAAAGTATACTATACTTTAATGCAATGTGCAAAAGCACATTTTCTAAAGTATACTATACTTTAATAAAAAGTAGAGAAAAATAGAAACATCAGCTCATAGTAGAGATAGGGATAGGTACGACAATATTAAGAAGCAACAGCATGAAATTGTAGTGGTTCATCTCAGCATAATTGCATAAGTCTTTTTCTTTGTTTCCTAAACTAGCTTTGCATTCTAGGAGCAGAAACACGAAAGTTGAGAAGAGAAAGAAATATCCACCGTGATATCAAAAGATTAAAAATGTGAGGAAAGCTTAGTATATTAGTAAGGAGTATATTAAAATAGCTATAAATGTCCTAGAGACCAAACAAGCAGTCATATGTAGTAAGAAGGTGTTTAATGGAGTAAAGTAGTTCCTGAAGACAGGGATCCTGGTAAAGGTGAGGAGCTGGTTCAGTTAGTGCACGAATAAAGGAGTAAAGCGATTAAATTTTTGATCTAAGAAAGAGCTAATCATGTTTTGGAACAAAGAATTTAAGGGTTAGAAAATACATTATGATATAATTAAAAGCTTATTGGACTATTTAGAAGTAAGTAGCTGTGTTACACCAGATAAGTCAGGTAATATTTCTGGCCTCAGATTCTCACCTCCAAAATGAATATTAACTGTACAGTCCTTTCTGGTTTCAGAATTCTGTGAGCCTCTGATTCTAGGTGGATTCATGCCATATGATGATTAAATCTTTGACTTTTAGATTGTGAGTCCATTATGTTCTCTATGAGTGTTATAAATGGATTTGGGTGGATAGTAAACGATAATGAGGATCTGAAGTAAGTGGCATCAACTTCACACAAGATGAAGCAGGGAAAGTGCTGCAATTTGATATTCAAGTAAAACAGGGTAAGCCAATACTCCCGACCTCTTACTAAACTGAAAAGAGTTAAAGAGAAATGAAGTTATGTCCCAGTCTATTGCTAAGTCATATCAATATCTCCTTTAAAATGTTACTTGTATCTATCTCTTCCTCTGTACCCACAGGGCCATTACTGTTACCTAAATTCTCATCATCTCACCTAACTTACCTTGAAAACCTTATATTTGATCTCACTGGCTCTAATCTCTCCTCTAAAGTTCATTCTGCAGATTTCTATTAAAATAATATTCCTTAAAACTTGTTTTCATCACATTGTTCCCCATTCAAAAACCTATAATGACTTCCTCTTTCTATCCATATCAAGCATAAACCTCTTTATCAGACTCTCAAGGGCCTCCATAATCTGACTTCATCCCACCTTTGCAGTCTCTATTCCTCTATTCCTCAACATAAACTATCCATTCTAGTCCAGTAGAGGCTACTCTTCCATACACCTCTCCACTTATTTCTCCTATTTCCCATACACACAATGTTAATTCCCACCTCCATGCCTTTCCTATATGTTCCACCTCTCAAAAATATTTTATCCCGTCCTGTTCATCTATAAAAATCCTATATAGTAAGTGGCTAAACTTCCAGCCAATCTACATATTTACTGACTGCCTATTAAGTATGAATGACAGCAGCCTTGCCCTCAAGAAGGTCACAGTCTAGTAGAGAAACTGAATAAATGAACCAACAATTACAATACTCTGCGAGCAGAACACACAGAGTTCTGAATACATGGAGCACAGAGAAGGAGCATTTAAACCAGATATAAATGGTCAATCAAAAATGGCTTCCTAGAAGAAGTAAACCTTCATCCAAGTTTTTAAGGAAGAGAAACACAAAGGAAAATACCACATGCAAAAGCACGAAATATCATAGTAGATTCAGAAAAATGGAAGAAATTCAGGGTATACGGAAAATTATATGTATATCTGTAAGAGGTGGCAAGATATGAGGCTAGAAATACTGGCCAGGGCTACAGTATGATAAAGTCTTAGGTAACACAGTAAAGAGTTTTGATTTTGCCCAAAAAACAACAGGAAACAATTGAAGAATGTTAAGTAAGAGTGACTTCAAGTGATGAGACCTAGCTTTTAGGAACAACATTCTGATGGGTATATGGATAAAAGGGGGTTCAAAATGAAGGCAGAGAGACCACTCACAGGCAATTTTAATATACTACACACAAACAAACAAATCAAAAATGTTGACCTGAAGTTGCAGTAAAAGAAGCAAAGAGATTTCAGATATTTAGAAAACAGAATTAATAGCATTTAGTGATTGATTCAATATGGGCAATTGAGAAAGAAGTGAGCTTATAGAGGTTACCTAAAGAACACCAATGTCAATTCCTTCTTCCCATACTACTTACAGTCTATCACACACAACTTAGCACTTACATGCCATCATTTCATTTTGGATTTCCCATTTTATATGCATTGTTTTTATCTCCCTACACAGACGGTACAGTGATTAAGGGCAAGCACTAGGCTTCTACTTTTACTTTTTGTATCCTTCTCAGCACTAAGCACACTACTAAGTGCTTAACAAGTATTACTAAATATTTAATGAATAAATTATTATATGCTCCATTAAGCAAAATGTGACTTTAGACTATGAGCTTGGACTAAATACATTTGAGCACTGTGAACACAATAAGCTTGAAATAAATATGTATTTGTTGAACTAAAAAACAAAATAAACGATACAGAAGTCTTAAATTCCTCCCTGGGCATGAACTATGTCACTGAACAGTCTCCAGAATGGCTAAAACATAAGACTGACAATACCAAGAACTAGCAAGTATGTGGAGCAACTAGAACTCTCATATGTAGCCAGTAGAAATGTGAAATCACTTTGTATGCATACCCAACAATTTTACCCATAGTTATATACCCAGGAGAAAGAAGTTCATGTGCCTATAAAAAAGAAATATGTAAGAATGTTTATATCAGTTTTATTCAAAATAGCTAAAAATTGAAGTAATCCAATATCCATCAATAGTAAAACGGGTAAAAAATAAATTGATATATATATATTCATGTAATGGAATGCTACACTAAAAAAAGTGAAATATTACTACATGCAAGTTCATGGATGAAGCTCACAGACATAATGATTATCAAAAGAAGTCAGACACTAAAGAGTTCATACTGTATGATTTCAATGCATGTGAAGCTAAAGAACAGGAAAAATTAATCTATGGTGATAGACATTGGAATAACAGTTACCTCTGAGTAAGAGAGGGAACTGACTGGAAAGGGGCATGAGGGATCATTCTCAGGTGTTGAAAAAGTTGCGCCTCTTCATCAGAGTGGTGGTTACACAGGAGTATGTACATGCAAACATTCACTTGCCTAAGATTTAGGCATTTTATCCTGTGTAAATTATAATTCAATAAAAATTTTAAATATCTGTAGAATCCCTTATTTTGGCATTAATAAATACAAATTGTCACATCTGAGGGGAACTGATGAGCATCTGGCTTCATGTGTATGGTACTTCCTCTCTATAAAAAGCAAAAATGAGCTAGTTTTTAAGTAGGTAAAGCACTTTCTCCACCTCTACGGAGGTATCCAGAGCGTGAATGCAGTGCTGTATTCCCACTTCATATTCACTCACTTCCTAACTCCCCCAGATTCATTATCTAAGCTAATCATCCAGACTGCGTCCTCAAAGAAATTCAGTTGGGCCTAAAGGAAGTCAGTTTATAAGGAAAGATGAATCTGTCTAAAGTTAACATTTTAAAATACACAGAGAAAGAGAGAAAAGATAGAAAATGAGATTGGTGAAGATGAGTAAAAAGGCCTCCCTCTCTCAAAATAACACCTTTTTGCTGGTCTACCTGCAAAGCAGTAGAGTAGAGCAGTAGAAGCAGTAAGTAGTTCTTAAATTTGGGGGGATTATGGGCTCTTTTGATAATCTGGCAACAGCTCTCTGCTCACATACACTTATAAGGCACTTCCACAAAGTGTTGTGCCTACAATTTCAAGTGATTCATGGAACCCTTGAAACGAATCCATGTTCTCTGGCCCTCAGGTTCTAGTCTAGAGGTTTAGCATAGAGGGTGTTTTCCCAGCCTGCTTAAATTCAAAAACAGAATTCTAATTTTGAATAAAAACCCAAAAGAAAAGATACATTATTTCATTGAGGGATTCAAATACTTGTGACAGAAGAATTTTAAAAATAGCCATAGAAGAGCAAAGCCAAGATATATGGTGTTTATTTTGAAATAAAATTTTTAAATAAAGAGCTTATGCTTTACACATTTTTCATGATTTTTTGGTAAATGTGAATTGGAGCAAAAAATAACTATTTTATTTTAAATAGACAAAATGTAGAAATGTAAAATATAAGAAAAAAAAGAGTCCATGGAATTATAAAAGTATAGAATTCTTTGGGAGTTAGGAAAGCACTTAGAAAAGATTTAGGCAAGTCATTTTATTTTATAGGTGAGGAAAAGGGAAAGTCAAAGAGCTTAAGAGCCTTGCCTAAAGTTACATAGCTAACAAGTATGGCATATATTATGGTTTGTTTACTTTTACATCTTAACCTTTTAAATCCTATAACTATCTTCCAAAATAAAAAATAAAAAAACTGCAATAAAGCTGAGTTTTTGATTTTTAGAAAAATTATTATTTGAAAAAAGCTACCAGAGCAAGACATGGGTCCTCTGAACCCTTGGGTGCCCTGTTTATGTTGACATTCAGAGCAGTCTAATCTGGGAAGGCACTGTGTGAGTAGGCCTCAGGTCTATCCTCCCTCTGTCAGAAAGATATTCACCATGATGAAGGTCGTCTTTAGCATATGTTAAGGGCAATCAAATACAAAAATAGAATGAGAGGAAACTCATGAGGTTTCAAGAAGGCCTCAAGGGCACAATTAAGTCAGTGGCCAAGTGGGAGTTATCCCTCATCACATAATACAGGCTCTGGCCTTACAGGCCACTGTCACACAAAGTTAATTACAGCTACAGTAAGCTGTTTCGATTGCAACTTCACAATCCTAATCTTGAAATGGATTTTATTTTCTTAAGATTATTGAAATGGGATAGGTCTGCTGTGTAAGAACTTTTTATTAAAAGTCCCATTAAGCTGCTATAACTTGGAAGGAAAAACAAGCACTAGATGCTTGCCCACTTTGAGAAATGTTATGCTTGAAGGTGTCTGGTTTCTAATATATTTTTTTTAATGTTTGAGTTAACTTAACAAAAAAACCCAGCTCTTTATGTCTGTCTGCCTCACTAGAATGTAGACTCTTTAATAGCAGGAGGCATTTTTGTCTTGTTCACTGCTATATCCCCAGGACATAATACAGTAGCTTGTGTCAAGTACATGCTCAACAAAACTCTTTACATATTTGTAGAAGAAATATTTATAGTAGTTAACATCTATTAAATATCTGCTATAATGCATCACTCATTTAGTACCTACTAGGTACTAGGCACTTTAAATGTGCTATTCATAATTCTCACAATTTTGTGAAGAATTTTTATCCCATTTTACAGGTAACAATACTAAGGTTCAAAAGCAGGAGGCATAACCTTTCCAGACTTCAGACAGTACTACAAAGCTACAGTAATCAAAACAGCATGGTACTGGCATACAGACAGACTGTAAGGAGCAATGGAACAGAAAAGAGAGCCCAGAAATAAACCCACACACCTATGGTCCATTAATCTTCAACAAAGGAGGCAAGAATATACAATGGGAAAAATTCTCTTCAGTGAGTGGTGTTGGGAAACTTGGACAGCTGCATGTGAATCAATGAAGTTAGAACACACCCTCATACCATACACAAAAATAAACTCAAAATGGCCTAAAGACTTAAATATAAAACATGACACCATTAAACTTCTGGAAGAGAACACAGGCAAAACATTCTCTGACATAAATTGTACCCATGTTTTCTTAAGTCAGTCTCCCAAGGCAAAAGAAATAAAAGCAAAAATAAACAAATGGGACCTAATCAAACTTAAAAGCTTCTGCACAGCAAAAGAAACCATAAACAAAACAAAAAGACAACCTATGGAATGGAAGGAAATATTTGCAAATGATGCGACCAACAAGGGCTTAATTTCCAAAATATACAAACAACTCATACAACTCAACAACAAAAAAACTAACCCAATGGAAAAATGGGCAGAAGACCTAGATAGACATTTCTCCAAAAGAGACATAAGATGGCCAATGGGCACCTGAAAAGATGCTCAATATTGCTAATTATTAGAGAAATGCAAATCAAAACTACAATGAGATACCACATCACACCAGTCAGAATGGCCATCATGAAAGAGTCTACAAATAATAAATGTTGGAAGGGTGTGGAGAAAAGGGAACTCTCCTACACTATTGGTAGGAATGTAAGTCGGTGTAGCCACTATGGAGAACAGTATGGAGGTTCCTCAAAAAACTAAAAACAGAGTTGCCATATGATCCAGCAATCCTACTCCTGTGCATATATCCAGAGAGAACCATAATTTGAAAAGATACATGCACCCCAATGTTCATTGCAACACTGTTTACAATAGCCAAGACATGGAAGCAACCTAAATGCCCATCGACAGATGAATGGATAAAGAAGATGTGGTATATATATATATATATATATATATATATATATATATATATATAAAGGAATACTACTCAGCCATAAAAAAGAATGAAATAAGGCCATTTACAGTGGCATGGATGGACCTAGAGATTATCATACTAAGTGAACTAAGTCACAAAGAGAAAGACAAATACCATATGCTATCGCTTATATGTCGAATCTAAAATATGACGCAAATGAACTTATCTACGAAACAGAAACAGACTCACAGACATAGAGAACAGAGTTGTGGTTGCCAAGAGGGAGGAGGTGGGGGAGGGATGGAGTGGGAGTTTGGAGTTAGTAGATGCAAACTAGTATATATAGAATGGATAAACAATAAGGTCCTACTGTATAGCACAGGGAACTATATTCAATATCCTGTGACAAATCATAATGGAAAAGAATATAAAAAAGAATGTATATACGTGTATAACTGAATCACTTTGCTGTACAGCAGAAATTAATACAACATTGTAAATCAGCCATCCTTCAAATAAAAAAAATTTATTTTTTAAAGAGCACTAAGGTTCGGAGAGGTCAAGATATTTTCCTAGTCTCACACACAAGAATATTAGATCCGGATTTCTGATTCAAACCTGCTTAATGCCACATTCCACATCATTTCAGTACACCCCACTGCCTTCTTAGGAAACATTTAATAAATATTTATCCATTTAATGTTTTTTAACCATTTCAGCTGATAATGAGTGTGAACATCTTGCTGAAATGTATCTACTTTTAAATATAGGTTCTATTTTTTCAAATATGTCTGGTACAATGAACAATCTTCATTTAACAAAAAATGCATTACTATCTAAATGCTTTATACCCAAGATTCTCATGTTTCAAGGCAACTTTTTCAAAACTTTTATGTGGCATTTTAATGAAATATAGAAGCAAAGGTTGTGTTATTTGTGTAATCTGTTTGTCAAAGTAAATCATACTCATTGCTCTTAGGAAAAATCTTACCAGGTTGCATCTTTTAGATAATTTTGAAAAAATAGTTCTTCTTCTCCTCCCCCCTCCCAACTCTAGCAGTTTATTCAGAATTAATGTTAATTTCTCTTTTTTAAAGTAACTACCAACATTGGAAACAGTGATTATTATTTCACTAAGTTATTTCTATCAAACATTTCAAAGAATACCTTGACCTGATGAAACTGACACTCAAGATAAATCCATTACCAACTGAAATCAAGGCAATGCATGGTGTGCTTTATTTTAGAGTCAGGAAACTGAAATCTCAGGGTCACACAGTGAGTTATGGAAAGAGTCCAGATACTCAGACGCTTTCAACATCCATCCAAGAATGCTGTGGCTAATTCCATGTTGCTAATTCCATTCTTAGTTATTCCATTGCTTCAAGAGTGTTAGCTGTATAGTTTAGTGTATCAGTTAGTGTACAATTCATTCCTCAGCTCCCTTCCCAAGGCAGCTTCCCAATGAGATAACACTACATTAACATACCCAGATGATATAAGCATTGGTCTGAGACTCAGAAAACTCCAGAGTGGTTTGCCTTTTTTTTGATGACCTAAAATAACTGTCCTCATTTCTGGAGCTGCACCATTCCAAGATGTTTTTCTTTTACCTTGTACCTCTGAACACAAATTTTTAAAGTAACCAAAATAAGTACAATTAAGTGAAAAAAGTCAGAAATCCCTTCATATCATTCTTTATACTTAAAGAAGTGTAAAATTAGATATGCACTTTGGTATAATTTAGTATTGGGATTTAATAGTGACTGAGAATTAGATCAATAATTTGTATCCTGAGGTTAATGCCTGACAACCTCAATTGTTAATGCCACAATTCATTTTTCTAAATTGTGAACTGCTTGTTTATCTTGAAAGAACAAAAATCTATACACAAAAAGCATAAAATGTTTTCATATTTCTAACACATTTCTAACACCTCTCAAGTAAAAGATGTTGCAGAAAATCAATAAGGCAAAGGAAAAACTCAGTTAATCAGAAAGACTGCAGTCTCTAATTTGAAACAAAAAGGGGGTTGGATATTTGTTACTTCATTTCTCATTAGAAACATCGGGCTTTTTTACAACATTAAATTTTGAAAGACACTCTTTGGATACTTCTCAAGTTTCTAAAAATGCATAAATCAGAAAAATTCTTATAATAAAATTGAAATTCCCTTTTCAAATCATTCAAATCTCATTTATCTCTAGAGAGTCCGCCAGGGCTGTCATGCTTAAACAGTTTGGCCCGTGCTATTTCACTTGTCAAAAGCCATCAAGACCTTAATGAACTGATTCCCAACTACATCAACAGACTCACCTCTCAGCACATCCCACCAAGTACCCTACCTTCCTATCATGACAGTTTGCCCACACCCCCATTCTCTAACAAATTCCTTTCAGGAGTCAAAGCTCAGCTCAACTTCCTTGATAAAACATTCTCCTAATCAAAATTAAATAGTCCTTTCCCCACACCAGCAAAACACAATACCACTTCTTAAGAATTTGTTTCCTTCTGCCTTGATTGAATGCTTTTTCCCCCCTTTCTGAGTTGCAAGTACTTTGAGATCAAAGATCATACTAATCTATCTACATACCCGCCCTGTACCTATCATTATGGTTATAACCTAAAAGCTAAAAATTCCCTAAACTCTGAATTGCTATGAAAAAGATTTAACATAGTTCAATTATTTTCAGACAATTTTTAAATTTACATTATACTTAACACTAAGATATGTAAAAGAAAGAAACTGTCCCTGTGTCAACAAATGAAATCAACTGATATTTACTGAAGATGTATTATTATTGTACCTGTTCAGTACCAGATGCTGGGAGGAAGCATACAAAGAAATATTAAAATGATTCCCGCATCCAAAGGATACTCAGTAACAGGCTCTTAAGGAAGGAAGACAAATTACACTTAAAGCGATCTGAGAAGGCTTTATGGAAGAGTGAGGTTTGATCTGGGATCTTGATAATGTAATTTTCTGACTACAGGAAACGCTATATTCAAGTAAAATGAACTATGTCAGCAGAGGTGTGGAGACCTCAAGAGAAATAAACAGATAATTTTTGCAAAACTAAGAAAGAGAAATTAGGTTGGACCAGACTGTAGAAACGCTTGCAGATAGAGTTAATTTTGTGACCTTGATTATTATCTGAAAGCAAAGTTAATAGGGGAGTAAATTAGGTGGATGTAAGACAAAACCTAGCCAAGAGCAGAAAGTGCTCAAAACTTGAAAGACAGGAAGAACTAAGGGTATCAAAGATTCCAATACCCCTGCCTCATTCATTCTGGAATGGCTGAACAACTCAAAACAAGAGGACTTCTAGACCAGCAAATTGTTCAACCTAACAAACAAGGGAAAGGAAATTTTCTTCCCTTCATATCCAATGCCTAGAGCATAGAAAATACTCAATAAGTGTTTATGGAAAGAAGGAGGAAAGGTAGGGAGGGATAGGGGAGGGAGGGAGGGAAGACTGGAAACAGCAACTTGAAAGGTGGTTTCTCAGAAAAAGAGATACTGTGAAAGACCCTAGAGTCTGAAACAATAATAATGTTATTTATCACTCTGTGCCAGGCACAGTTATAAACACTTTATATGTAATAATTCTTTTAATCCTCACCACAACCCAAGAAGTAGGTACAATTATTATAACAAATTTACGGATACAAGAACTGAGGATCAGAGCAACAGCAAGATGCATACAGACTGTAAGCAGTACAACCAGAATTTTAACTCAGACCTTTTGACTCCAGGCCCTGCACTTATAACCCTGAAAAGGAGGTCATTTTCCTCAGCCTTTGGAGAGTATATCAAACCACACCTTCAGAATGAGTCTAGTCAGTTTCACTGAGTCACCCAGTTGAAGACCTGCGTGGGTAATCTAAATTATGACTCACCACACTACTATTTTACAGAGTGACAGCAACAATGAGCATGTGTTGCCTCATCCTGAAAGTACAAATAAGAGTAACATACTTTCCTCTGCCTACTCTGGAGGAATAGTGAGGGTTAATCACATTTTAAAATATCAACTGTGCCTTATATTTATATATCACATGATATACTTATTACAAATTTAATACTATAAAAGGTACCCATCATTATAAAATGAGCTCTAAATCCAAGTGTGTTATTCACATTAGCCTTGCATATAACAGGAGCTGTGTACCAAATTAATTGCACCAAAAGTAACCATGCCACATTTAACTGTCAAATTAACCTGCTTAGACGTGAAAAGGAGTAATCCAAAAAACACTAATCTGTATTTTTCAAAATATATAATCTCAAATAAGTGAAACAGACCAAGTGTCTTTTCACTCAGATACATCTTTCAGTGTTTCTAAATAGGAAATGTTTGTCTACAAAAGCCACAAATCCTACCCAGTCCCATAATCCTAATTTGGTAGCAAAGACATTGAATTTAGCTTGTTTCTCCACGAAAAAATAAGACAGTCGGCCTAGTGGGCTGAAAACAAATTGTTTCATCTGCTATAATGGAAACTGTTTTATAGTCATATAGCTTGTATCTAGTATTTCAAATTATATTCAGACTCTATCACAAATACTGACAGAAAGCAAGCTTCAACATGAAGCAGATACAAACTGATTCACTCAAAAGTGGGGAAAGAACTTCTACACAAAATTCTTAGCATAAACCATGAAAAACTGGAATTTGATAGCATGACACAATGCTTTATTTAATGAAATATGGCATCTTGAGGAACATTCAAAGTGAAACAAATTGAAAGGTGAAAATGCAGTCTTATTTCCCTGTGCACAAACTTAAGATAGAGAACCAGGAATAAGGATAAATTAATCTTAGAAATTTTCTATAAAAGACTCCTCTAAAAAGGGGGAAACTATACATATCCATATTCTCTCGGGATAAAAGAAAACAAAATCAAGTAATGCATTCCAAAAGACTATCTTATAACCTGAATATATTCCAAGATATGAGAATTGAAATGCATGTAAAGAAAGTTGTGGATTGATTCCTTACACCAGTAAAATCTATTTTGGAAAAGAAAATCTTCAGCTGTAATAGATAGAATCACAGGGTTGACAAAACACTACCATCTAATATTTCAATTCCCCCCAACAAAATAATTATTTGATCATGTGTTCTCTACTTGAATACTTCTACTGATGAGGAACTCACTCCTTCTGAAGGTGCCTCTTCCAGTGAAGATAAACTGTTTCTCTGTAACAAGCACTCCCTGGCTCTAGTTGCATTCTCTAGCCCACACTGAATAAATCTAATTCTTCTACATGAAAGCCTTTCAGATAATTTCAAACAGTTATCATATCTTCTCTGAATTCTCCCCCATCTAGGCCAAATTTTCTTGATTCCTTCACCCATTCCTTAGTGGCATATTCAAGTTTCTTCCCCTCCTCCTCAACCCCTGCTGCTCTCCTCTTAAATACAAAACTCTAAGTACATAGACTAGAAGGGGGCTCGTGAAAATCTGATATTCCTTACTCTAACTAGTAGAATATTTAAAAGTTTGTAATCAGAATCATTTATTAGTCAACTAATGTATACACACTGTAACTACAAAGTTCCTGTTACCGAAGCAACATGTACCAGCATTGCTGCTCCAGTGCAGCATATTTTAATAATACCTCTTTTGGAACTGCCTTTAGAGTCAGTATACAAGTATAGAAGAAAACTAAACTCATTGCCTCATAGTCACACTTTTGTTTGACTGTTGTATCTGTTATTTTATAATTATTTTTAAACAAAAATAATTTTGCACTGTTATTTAACTACTGTATTTGACATATTTTGTTCTGGATAATTTCTGGTTCTTTTGGAAAACCAAATCTACCCTCAAAGTATGACAATCTGCTACTACAGTCAAAACAGTTTGCCATAGGCTCTGAACACAAGTCAAAAAGAAGAGCAGAAATAGTTTGAATGACGGCAATATTACTTGAATGTATTTTTTTCTTAAAGTAACTGACATCAAGTCATTGTAATAGTTATATTTTGATATGTTAAAAAATCCATATTAGCTTACGGTTATAGATTATACTGAACATATGCTGAAATAATAAGTAGGGATGTCACAATGTCTTCCTGTTCCACTTTGTGCAATGTCAAATTAGACATTTCTTTTTGTTGCTAAATCATAAATGGCTAAGTGTATGTACATAATATACATATTGGGTATTGCAATTATCTGTTAACTTGTCTTCTGCATTAGAGTCTAAGCTCCTTGAGGGCAGAGATGCTAATTTTCATCACTGTTTCACCAGCTCCTAGAACAGAACCTGGAACACAGTAATACTTGCTAATACTCTTAACATTTTCAAAAAATCATAAAATTAGACAACTTATCCATATTTTTCCACCTCTCTTTTTTTCAGTAGGTTGAAGAAAATGGGACAAAAATAGATCCTAGCATCCAGATATTACCTTAAGACAGGGTACTTAAAATTCTCAGGCCTATTATACCCCCAAATATAATGGTAAATGAAATGCTGCACATATATATGAATCCACAAACTATATGTCCATACAAATCAATAAAAATTATTATGAATACTCTTTCCAACTTCAACAGTTCAAAAAGTCTATTTTCTTAATGAAAGAAACATATTATTCACATCACAAAACTAAAAAAGACTTTGCAAACCAACCCAATAGTGTCAAAGTAACCAACTCTATTTACAGACTATAACTTATAAGCAGTTTTACTATTAAATGGTTCATTGAATTTTAAAAATCATTAGCATGAACAGACATATATTTACATAAATTACACTGTTTCTTTCAATCTATTATTAACTAGAACATGCATTTCAATAGATGCTGAAAAGAATTATATTCAAGTAAGTATATAGCAAATCTTTAAGAACTCCTTCCATATTAAATGTTTTGTATTCTTTATTATTTGTTATTTGAGAAATACTAGCTCATGAATTATTCATAATATCTAGCCAGATCTGTTACATCAGGTGTCAGATTAATCTAGGAGGTAGAAAGAGCTGAGTTTTACACGAAGTATTCATTAAACTTGGTGAACTCATTAAAGTATGTTAATTAGGTAGTAGACAAAGGAACTTGGTATTTGGTAGAGATTGGGCACTGTTAATACCTTGCTTTGTGTTAATACCTTGGCTGCAGTTTTTTCCCCCTTAATGAGCACAGGGAAAAGCTGATTATTCCAAATGCAGAAAAAACATCACATGTGTTACGTGTTGGAAAAATTGCCCCAGGTGACAAAAGGAAACACATACCAAAGGAACTGGCACTCTGACAAAGAGAGTATCATTTCAAAGCTTCTAAAATTTTCTTTGGTACAATATTTGTCATGACAAAACTACATGTTAATTTTGATATTCTCAAAAATATTTCATTGTTAGCAACTATTATTTGACTAACACAGCTTTTATCTCAATTCAGATCTGCCAATAACACAAGGATATAATGCCTGCCCTTGTTTTATTACTTTGGATTTTTTTTCTTACACTGAAATTTAAAATATCTGAGAGACTGTGTGTTTATTTATAGGTAAGGACAAAAAAAAATCACAAATAGTGTCACTTCAATAGAATAATTTCCTATTAAATGATAGCATCTTGAAGGATATATTAAAAGTTCTCCAAAGAAAGACCTGAATTTGAACAAAGAAAGAGAAAATATTTGGACGCTCATGACACACCAATACATAAACTGTATGAAAAGATGGCCTCTGGGCTCTTTCTACTTTTTAACCTAGCTACCTCAAATATGACCATTTAAATTACAAAACCAATGTTCTTGGCTCAGTGTTATATGTGAAGGTTTGTGCATAATCCTTATTTTTTATACTAAAGTGAAGCTTATTCATGAAAATAAAAATTAATGTTTCTTTCCATCTGTTAAAGACCTTTGGATTTGGCCCTTTTTTGAGAAATAAGTGGTCCAAAGTGTCTACTACTATATATTTAGCCTTTAATTGAAATCCTCAGAGCCCAACATGAAAGGTGAAACCAATATTCACTTTTTCACAGGACATAACCTATCTTGTTTCATCTATTTCTTCTTTCTGTGAAAATCATTGCCACCTTACATACAGAATTTAACTACATAAAACAAAATGATTCAACTAAGATTAGAACATATGTGTCATACCTAGCTAGTGATAACAGAACACAACAGCTGGCTCCATTCAAAATATGAGTCTATCTAAAGGCAAAACAAAGAAGTAAACAAAACAAAATGAAAACAAGACTCATAGATACAGAGAAAAAAACGGGTGGTTGCCAGAGGGGAGGTAGGTGGAAGGTTGGGAAAAATAGGCAAAGGGGATTAAGAGGTACCAGCTTTCAGATATAAAATAACTAGGCCACAGGGATGTAATATACAAGCATAAAGAATATGGTCAATAATATTTGTATGTGGATATATGCTTACTAGACTCATCATGGTGATCATTAAATAATGTATGTAAATGTCAAATCACTATGCAGTACACCTGAAACTAATGTAATATTGTGAATCAACTATATTTCAATAAAAAATGACTCTATCCATGCCATAGGCCAGGCTAAAATATTAATCTTCTACCTTTGTCATCATTATACCACACAGCCTCTCAGACATAGGACCCTGAAAAGTAAAAGAAGATAAAATAAAATAACTTCACTGGAAAGGGGGAAATGTCCCCATTCTAAGGAATTACCACAGTAGCATTTATCAAAAGCTACTACTATTTTTAGATTAAACCTGTGTTTTGTAGGATATTTCAGTTACACTCCTGCAATTCTGTTTACAGAAATACACTCTTCAGTTTCTGAAATAATCTGCATATGAAATGTCATACAAGACTTTTCTAGGAATATATTTCAAACTTTAATTGTAGTATATTCATTTAAATGAAATAAATGGCAAGATATTAAATAGAATTTTTTGGTGCTGCCACTTCTTCTTAGACAATTTCTCAAAATTTCAAATTCTCAAACAAAAAAGTGTCCACTAAGAAAACCATATGTATATATAAAACCAAATGAATATGAAAAGCAGGTTAGCTAAGGCACCTAACTTTGCCCATAAAAGCAAGTATGGTACTATATAATTTTCTGATGTCATATTAACTCACTCCTCTAAAAAGTAGAAAGAGCAAAGGGGAAAAAAATCCCTACTAAATTTAGATAATAAGATGTCCATGTTTCCCATTTATATTTTTATTCTCTTTTTAAATCCTTAATGTTCTACATAGTTCATTGTTAAAAGAGCAATATTGTTGGAAAAGGCTGTATTCAAAGATGACCTGCATATCTAAGTAATTTAATTTGGCCTAGCAATGGATATACTACCTTCTAAATGTACTAGAGAGAGTTTGTTTACACAAAGCCACTGTAATGGAATCTATAATAGCTCCTGTGTGGGTCATTATCTCTGATTACAATTCTAAAAATGTTTTCCTATTGGTTCATTCATTAGATATCAAATATCCAATTTATCAACATTCTACAATTTACCAAGGTTTAAACACAAATGCTGTTCTGATTATTTGCTAGCCCAGGTAACTTTTAAGTATTATTTCAATAACGCTGCACAAAAGTTTCAACTATTCTGTTCATTACTTCATATCAACTTTTGTAACATGGTCATTGCAATAGACTGAACGTTTGTGTTCCCTCAAAATTCATATGCTAAAACCTAATCTTCAATGGCAGGGTATTTGGATGTGGCCTTTTTGGAGGCTATTAGGTCATGAAGGCAAAACACTCATGAATGGGATTCAGTGCTTTTGTAAACGATACTCTAGAGAGCTCTTTGCCCTCCTCCCCAAGTGAGGACACAGCAAAAAGAAGCGCTCTGTGAACTGTGAAATGGGCTCTCACCAGACACTGAATGTGCCAGCACCTTGATCCTAGACTTCCTGGCCTACAGAACTGTGAGAAATAAATTCGTGTTGTTTATAAATGCCCAGTCTATGGTACTTTTGTTATAGCAGCCCAAATGGATTAAGACAGTCATAGATGCAGCCAGAACTCTGATATTTTATTAAGAAAATAGTATTACATATAAGATCAAAAAGGAAGAGTCAGAGTTAGAATCCCAGAGCTTCTTGCTTTCAGTTTCCCTAGTCCAACAATCAACAGCAACAATTAAAAATATTTCCTAATTGAAGCCTAACATTTCACTAGTGCAATAAAGCAAATCTAACTGCAAAATGCTCCCCAAGATCATGTTCCTTTGCTTCAGAGATTTTCTTGGTAGGTTGAAAAAAGTTATAAATATCTATTAACAGAAAACTCATTCAGTTGTGAAATACACAACTCCACATTTCTACATAAATATCAAGGTCTCTTACTAAACCAACAGCTATCAAGAAAATTCGTATTATAGAATAGAAATAATTTGAAAAATAATTTTAAATAGAAATAATTTGTTTTATCAACATCTCTGGAAACAACCTGAAACAAAAATAATGTACAGATAAAACAAATTTTTATTACTGCCCCAACTTTGTAATACCTTGCAACAGAGATAACGCAATCATATATTCAAAGAGAGTTTTCTGTTTCTCCTTCTATATCACCACCCTCACCCCACAGTTCCCTGGTCTCCATCTTCTTTAACTAAATAGTTTTATAATTTACATTTTCCTCCACTTTATATCTTCTTTCTCCATTTCCTAAGGATTAAGTCTAGATTCAAATATGTTAAAAGGAAGTACTAGATAATATTACATTCTAATGGGATGCAATAATTACAATATCATATCAAAACTTAACATACAGTCTCTAAAAGGTAAATGAAGGACTCAAAGGACAAAAATGGTGGGAAATAGTGACCTAAAATAATTGTGTAGAGAAAATGGAACTCTAACACCAAGTCACCAAAGAAAAAGATGAGTGACTATAAGCACAAAATAAGCAAAGATAAACTTCTCATTCTTCACTTCAGTTTTCTGGGGGTTCTTTTGTGGAGGGGGGAATACTCCTATTTCTCTTAAATTGGTTTACTATGTGGGTGTTTTCCTCTGGAAAACTTAGCTCCAGTATTGTAAAACATTTTTTTAGTACCTTCAGAAATGAAATGAGATATAAATAAACTGACTTATAGAGAGATTTCTAAAAGGCAAATGAGGTACTGTGAGCAGTAGCATGATATTGTAGTCCTCATCTAATTTGCAACAGCAAATTATCAGATTAGCTACAGGAACCCCAACAAGGCCAGGTAGCTGAGCAGAGGAAGAAACACACTCTACCAAAACCACCAGCTTCCCACCTATCTTTCCTCTTGATTGGAAGTTAAAGAGAAATGTGTTGTCAACCTAAAAATAACAATCATCCTCACAACAAGTTACTTTTTCATAAATATCCACTTCAAGACACAATAGACACTTTCAAGAAGTTTTATTTAGAACATAAACAGGTAACAGTAGTTTGTCAGTTTAGGGACCAATAAGTAACTGTTACTGAGCATATATTCAACTGGTTCAGTTCCTGGGTAGAGACACCAGAATATAGAACAAATAATCCTAAAACTTATATGGAACCACAAAAGACCAAGAATTGCCAAAGCAGTCCTGAGGAAAAAGAACAAAGCTGGAGGCATAACCCTCCCAGACTTCAGACAATACTACAAAGCTACAGTAATCAAAAGAGCATGGTATTAGCATAAAAAGAGACATAAGGATCAACGGAACAGAATAGACAGCCCAGAAAAACCCACACAACTATGGTCCATTAATCTTCAACAAAGGAGGCAAGAATATACAGTGGAGAAAAGACAGTCTCTTCAGCAGGTAGTGTTAGAAAAGTTGGACAGCTACATAAAATCAATAAATTAGAACACTCCCTCACACCTTCATACCATATACAAAAATAAACTCAAAATGGTTTAAAGACCTAAATATAAGACATGCCACCATAAAACTCCTAGAAGATAACATAGGCAAACCACTCTCTGAAATAAATCATAGCAATATTCCCTTAGACCAGTCTCCCAAGGCAATAGAAATAAAGCAAAAATAAACAAATGGGGAATTATCAAACTTAAAACTTTTGCACAGCGAAGGAAACCATAAACAAAATGAAAAGACAATCTATGGGCTGGGAGAAAATATTTGCAAATGATGCAACTGACAAGGGGCTAATTTCCAAACTATACAAACAGCTCATATAACTCAATATCAAAAAACCAAACAACCCAATTAAAAAATGGGCAAACCCTCCACTGATGGTGGGAATGTAAGCTGCTGCAGTCACTATGGGAAACATACAGAGGTTCCTTAAGAAATTTAAAATATAGCTACCATATGATCCTGCAATCCCACTCCTGGGCATATATCCAGAGAAAACTATAATTCAAAAAGATACATGCACCCCAATGTGCAATGCATAACTATTTACAATAGCCAAGACATAGAAGCAACCTAAATGACCACTGACAGATAAATGGATAAAGAAGATGTGGTACATGTGTATAATGGAATACTACTCAGGCATAAAAAGAATGAAATAATGCCATTTGCAGCAACATGGATGGACCTAGAGATTATCATACTAAGTGAAGTCAGAAAGAGAAAGACAAATACCGTATGA
Organism: Phocoena phocoena; assembly: GCF_963924675.1. Lineage (NCBI taxonomy): Eukaryota > Metazoa > Chordata > Mammalia > Artiodactyla > Phocoenidae > Phocoena > Phocoena phocoena. The sequence goes on along the minus strand of NC_089225.1, from coordinate 45,122,459 downwards.
CATCAATTATATGTGGAATCTAAAACAATGATACAAATGAACTTACTTACAAAACAGAAACAGACTCACAGACATAGAAAAAAAATTTAAGGTTACCAAAGGGGAAATGTAGGGGGGAGGGATAAATTAGGAGTTTGGGATTAACATATACACAGTATTATATATAAAATAGATAATCAACAAGGACCTACTATATAGCACAGGGAGCTCAATATTCTGTAATAACCTATATGAGAAAAGAATCTGAAAAAGAATAGATATATGTATATGTATAACTGAATCACTTTGCTGTACACCTGAAACTAACACAACATTGTAAATCAACTATACTCCAATAAAATTTTTTTTTAAAGATGTGGTATATATACACAATGGAATATTACTCAGCCATAAAAATGAATGAAATAATACCATTTGCAACAACATGGATGGACCTAGAGAATATCATACAAGTGAAGTCAGACAGGGAAAGACAAGTATTATATAATATTACTTATATATGGAATCTAAAAAATAGTACAAAACAGAAACAGTCTCACAGACAGAAAACAAACTTATGGTTACCAAAGGGGAAAGGCGTGGGGGGGGGGGAGATAAATTAGAAATATGGGATTAACAGATACATACTACTCTATATAAAATAGATAAACAACAAGGATTTACTATATAGCAAGGGAACTATATTCACTATCATGTAATAACCTATAATGGAAAAGAATCTGAAAATAATATATATATAACTGAATCACTTTGCTGTATATCTGAAACTAACACACTATTGTAAATCAACTATACTTCAATTAAAAAAAAAAAAGAAACCAGAATATGGGTGTACTAAGGCCTAGAGCTAAATTTTTTTAATGCATTATGGCTTTGAAAGGTCCCACTGTGGCCAAGGCTGAAATGTACTGGTTTCAATATTAACTGTACAGATCTTCACCTGAGTAACAAATCATATGGAAATCTGATTAACCATGGGTCAAGATATCTGAGGGGCACAATGCAGGGAAACAACAAGGAAATTTGGAACAAGTGTAAAATAGTTGGTTTTTATTACTACTGTTATTGTTGTATTATGTTTTTAATACAGGCTAACTATTTGGATAGGGTACAATAATTTCTAGTCACAGGGATTATTGGCAGATAATTTTTTTTTAAATTGCATCTCCTTTTAACTACAAACTAATTATAATAAATTATAATTTTAAAGAGGCTAGAGGGCCATTATTTGCCTCCTCAAAACAATGAATAAAGAGGTTTGGTTATTTCAGATACGGTTTTAAAAATGAACGCATCAGCAACGTTTTCTACTATAGAAAAAACAGTCTCTAAAACAATTGACGTAACCTACCAAGAGATAAGGAAAGAGCCTAGATGATCTCTCAGGGTCTCTTTAGCACTTGTCTATGATATCAAGAATGTACACACCACTTATCACACCATATTAGGTCATAGCATTGGGAAGAAATTAAAGACTCCATAGAGTCAAGATATTATTCACTTTAAAAATCATTATTAACAAGTAAAATATCTCCATAAAGTCTTCTTAAGACTACTATTTTTACTTTTTAAAAGTAACCGATATGAAGTCTTGGGTTTAGCTTAAGAATATTACAAGTTGAAATGAAATTCTGTTGCCTGAAGTAAAGTATCCTAATGTACTAAAATATGCATTTATAGTGAAAACACATAATTTGTTGCTGAAAGCTTATGTTTCAACACTTCTACTACCTACGCAATTTTGGACAAATCATTTTAACTATGCAGTTTGAATAATTCAATCTGCAAAATGGGAGTGAAACCAGGAAATAGAAAGCCTAAAAATATTATTGAATTCTTCAGAGATCCATAAACAAACAATGCTAAGAGGCAAAGCAGTACATTTCAGAGGCATTCTAAGAATATCTCTAAGAAATTTTCATAAAGCATTTACAAACAGAAGCTAAGTATCCAGACTGTCTTGAAGACTTCTACTCTGAATATAATCAGAAGAAAGACTTCCACCCATTCTGTTTCACCTATATTGTCATTAAACATTATTCTTGTTTGACTTTCTATGATTACACTAGTAGACAAACAAACTAAAGTATCCTACTGAGCAGCAGTGAGAAAAGAAAACTATACAATATAAATTAAAAACTGTTAAGACTACAATTTTAAATTGACAACATGTGATCTGGGGTATTCCTGAAATCTTATTCATATAATCAGAGCTTATATCTAAATTTAGTAGACATAGGTACTGAAGTATTTAATGAATATACAATGTAATGTTGTCCTTTATTTTCATCTAAGTGGATTGTACACTGATTTTGAGAAAATATGGTAAAAGTCCTGGACAACAATAATGCTCTCACATACTTCTACTGCTTCTTACTGAAAATTTGTTAATACAGAATTACATTTTTCCATTTTGTATACTCATGTCTTAGCAGATTGAACTTGCCACATAATAAAAGGCTCAGAACAAAGTCAGGAGAGGTAAAGAAAGCATTAAATAATTTGGTTGCATCAAAATGCTAGAATGCCATGCAATTCCATGTTCTTTAGAGTTTTATTGAGACATAATTCACATACAGTACAATCCACACACTTAAGGTGTACAATCCAATAGTCTTTAGTATGTTCACAGAGTTGGGCAATGAACATCACAATTGATTTCAAAACCCTTTCATCACCTCAAAAAGAAACGCTGTGCCCATTATCAGTCACTTTTCTTCCCCTGCCAACCCTCTTCCCCTCACCAACCCTACCCCTCACCAAAACACTACCATGTTTTATTCTAAATGTTTTTATTCATCTGGATTTTTCTTTAAATTGATTTTTTTTTTTTTTGCTTCTGGGCCAAGGTATCTAAAAGGTAATAGATTCAGTCTAAGCAACCAAACGATACTAATGCAAAAGTTTAATTGATTCACAAAGTAGAACTTCTCAAGTCATAGAAGTTATTGTTTGTTTATTAGCATTATTTACAACCAGAGACACAAATTTATATAACACTGCAGTAAGCAGAATTCTAAGATGGCCCTCATAATCCACACCCCCTGGTATTTACATCTTTGTGTAATCCCCTACCCTTGAGTGTTGGCAGGACCTATAATTGCTTCTAACCCTAAGAATATGGCAAAAATGAAGGTATGTAACTCCCAGAATTGTGTTACGTTATGTGGCAAAGGTGAAGGGATTTTGTACGTATAATTAAGGTCCCTAATTAATAGTAAGTTAATCAAAAAGGAGGTTTTTCTGGGAAGGCCTGACCTAATCAAATGAAGCCTCTAAGAGGATCTAGAGATGACAGTCTTTTTTTTTTTTTTAATAAATGTATTTATTTATTTTTGGCTGCGTTGGGTCTTCATTGCTGTGAGTGGGCTTTCTCTAGTTGTGGCGAGTGGGGGCTACTCTTCTTTGCAGTGCGTAGGCTTCTCATTGCAGTGGCTTATTGCTCTCAGGCTTCAGTAGTTGTGGCTCACAGGCTCTAGAGCACAGGCTCAGTAGTTGTGGCACATGGGCTTAGTTGCTCCGCAGCATGTGGGATCTTCCCGGGCCAGGGCTCGAACCCATGTCCCCTGCATTGTAGGTGGATTCTTAACCACTGTGCCACCAGGGAAGTCCCAAGATGACAGTCTTGATGTAGTAACATTACAAAGATGCCCAGCAGCTACTCAAGTGTCAACTGAAGACAACTGCTTACATGTATGTGTATGAGGACAAAATCCAAAAGTAGATAAATAAATAAATGGTTGAATTTCTAAATAATCATCCTTATGTATTATAGTGTTAATCATTCTTCAGAGTCAAAGTGAAGACACTATCGAGCACAGAAGCTTCATTCGGAACCTAATAGTGACCCTTCCAATATAGAACATTTATTGACAAATTGCCTATGATTTATGTATGATGAAGAATATAAAGTGAACAAGATGGGTTCCCATCCTTCAGCAGCTTAGCATTTATTGGCAGAGTCAGAAATATACAGATAACTATATATAGTACATGGCATATAAGCTACAAGGAACATAAAAACAAAATACATCATAGTGTAAATGAGGTAGGTATAAATAATGAGTAAAGAAACAGAACCACACAAATTGACCAAAGGTCATGGAGCAAATGTCTAATGTCACTATGTAAAGGAAGGGGCTCACATTCATCACCTACTGTGTGCCAGCTACCCCACTAGATCCTTCACAAATAATGCCATATTTAAGTCTCACAATCTTGTAAGGTGGAGTTATTGTATCTATATTGCATAAATAAGAATATTTCTAATCAGAGAGATTAAATAACTAGACCAAAGGGGAGAAGGGAGTGTCAGGATTTACACTTAGGTCTCTAAGGTTCCCTAACATAATGCTTCCTTATACTAAAACACCGTAAGAGAGTAGTATAATTGTTATTATTATTTCCACTTTATAGCTATAGAAGCTACCATTCAGAGGTTGACTTGTCACTCAATTAGAGAAGAAGGACTAGATCTTGGCCTTCTGATGCCTGGCCTCCTACCTTTTTCACAATAATCTTTTCCACAATACTTCAGAGAGAAACCAAGGGCAGAAAAGGAAAATTAAATGTGCAGCTCCGATTGTAGCTGTCCTCTAACAGCGATGAAGCCCTATTTTCTACAATCAAGCATCTAGTTACTTCCATCAGTCACTAAATGCTCTCTATTCACAGTCTATGCTGTCCTTTCTTTTTTTTATAATCCTGAAAAAGTAGATTCACAGATACAGTGTCAACTAAAGGATCTACTGGCATATTCCTTTGCCTTTGTTATTCTTTATTCTGCAAAGATGACACACAAACCTGACTGCCATAGTTCCTCCACTCTCCTTATCCTTTCATATGCTGTTGCTAATTCCTGTACTATCCACAGCTGTCTTTAAACACTACTTCTTCCTATTTGCTACACATTTCCCTCTAACTCCTCCTTCAAACCTCCTAAACCATTATCTTCTCCTTTTTCCCTATAGAGATTTAGATTGCTCTGTTATACTGCCTAGTTCTAGAAGTCCTCCTCAGATCTCTAGAAATTATATTATCTGTAATATAGGATTGAAATTTTTTTAACTGAATATTTTTTCTAAACAAAAAGGAGAAAGAAAAAGAAAGCAAAAGAGGCAAATGTTTTGATATTAAAAGCTAAATGGGTTTTAGGATGTTTCAAATTGAAATGATGATTTTTTTGATGCCTAAGTATCTACCAACTAAGATTTTATCAAATTATAATCATTTGCTAATCTTTTCTTTGTATGCCCTACTTGGTTCCCTACTTATTGGTCTCCATTGTAAGTACATAATGTACAGAAGTACTATGAGCAAGGCAACTGAAGCAATACTGAAACCCCTTCCTACCCAAAATACTGCTCACTAGCTTGCCTCTGCCGTATATAATCATGCGTAGAATCACTTCTGCTAATGAAAATAAGTGTTGCACTCAACACAAAATCCCACTGAAATCTAAATATATGTTAACCATGTGACCCAGGAGAGGGAACAAAGGAGCACAACGCTTGGCATTAAATGATGAAGTTATATTTAAAGATACTTTCCTTCTAAAAGCTAATGAATAGGATTCTCTCAAACATCAACTAAGGAAATATTTCCTTCACTCTTACTTATTGTTCCTATACCTACAAAAATTATAAAGTAAATAATAAGTTTTTTAATTTAAAAACTTAAATACACAACTAAATACATCTTTTCATAGCACTTTATCATAACTGACATTTACAATGTACATGATTTCAGTCAAATGGAAGATGTAAAATCAAATTTTACACATTAGACAAGAACTAACCATTTAAATCTACTTACTAGACATAATCTAATTACTGTAATGTTATTGCCTGACACAACATTATTTCATCTTTTAAAAGTTTCAGAGCAAAAGAGATTTCAAATCTAACCCAAACTTTTGAACATGTGTTATAAATTTTATTTCTATCAAAACAGCATGGCCATCTACATACTCACTAATGCTTTACCTTAAAAGTTAATTATTTATCAGAAATATAGATTCCTGTAAAGCTTTAAATTTACATGTAGTCATCTACTCAGACATTCTGAGTAAGAATAGATCTCAAGTAGGACTGGCAAACAAGCAGCAAAAAACAGTCATGGGTACTTGTTTTTAATTTTCAATATAGAATAAAATTGTAATTCTATGTCCATACTTTCCTGCAAAGAGCGACCTACAGATATATTTTCAATTTCAATGTATACAGGCCTTACAGAGGGACTTGCACTTCTGGTAATAGTAGACTAGGTAATTCAAACCAACCCTCCCACTGATAACTGTAAAATCCTTTAAACAAACTTTAAAAAAATCCTTTTCAGCAAGGAACTAAAACTATAAAAAGGAGCGTTGCATTTTTATGAAAGAATCAACTAGAAAGAACTAAATATAGAACTAAAGCCTATCATAAATGAAACTAAGACCTCAATGACTGAGAGATAGGTCAGAAGAAAATATCTAGAAAAAAAAGAAGAAAGAGGCAAGAGATGGTCTAACTTAAATTGAACTGAAATTCCAGGAGGACAGGAGATAAAAATAAGAGAGGCAATATTCAAAAATATAGCTGCTAAGAATTTCCCAAAGCTAATGAAAAGCATCAAGTCACAGATTTAAGAAGCCCAGTTGACTTTGAATAAGAAAAAAAGAGCAAACAGCTAAGAACTGTAAATTCTTAGTTGCAGAGATGGTAAAGGAATCTGTAAACATATGTTGAAAACTGAAAAACAATAGAAAAGATCAACAATACTAACAGCTGGCTTTTTGAAAAGATAAACAAATTGACAAAACTTTAGCTAGACTAAGAAAAAAGAGAAGACTCAAAAAAAATCAGAAATAACACAACAGACATTACAACTGATACTACATAAATACATAGGATCATAAGACACTACTATAAATAATTATATGTCAACAAATCAGATAACCTAAAAGAAATGTAAACATATGTTGAGGACAGTGACCATCTCCTAAACTAACAAGTCAGTTAACATCTAAAAGCCACACATTGCTTGCAGGGAAAGAAAAAATATAATTATGGCATGAGCTCACCATAAATAGAAAAAAAAAAAAAGGAATGTTATTAACAAGTAAAATACTCTGTCACTTACTGTCATTGCCCAGAGGATTGCATCTTGGTCCCATGTCTATTATAATTTCCTATTTTAGTTTTTTAAGCTTGCTCTTTAATTTCATGGAAAAATCTTATTTGCTTCCCATGGTAATAATCTCCTAATAACAGAAAGCGCTTTAATAAATTTATCAAATCTACCATAAATGCCTATCTTCATATTGTCAACTGAGGAAAAAAATAAAACACACAACATGAGAGCTATGAGTTCAGTTTTATTTGGGGCTTACTGAGGACTATAGCCTGGGAGACAGCCTTTCATTTAGGCTGTTCTGAGGAACTGCTCCAAAGAGGCAGTGGGGGAGGTCAGTGCATATATGATTTTGGTGAAGGGAATACGTGCAGTCAAGCACACATCTCAGTAGAAGGTTGCTGCTAGTCATGAGGAGCAGATGTCTCCATTACTGAGTTTTTCTAGTTATGAGAAGACATAAGAAATTGGGTTCATAAAATTTTCTCCCGAAAATATCTAACAATCTAAATGCCTGTTCTGCCAGCTTTTCCCAGAGCACAGAGTGCCTCATCCCTGATCTCCACCCTAAACTCCTTTCAGGGCGTGTTAAAGGTCAGCTCCTGCAGTGGCTAATGACCTAATCCTTGTAGAGCTGGATGGTGAGTGACATTCTTTAGTTGGCAATATCTTATTTAACAAAAAGTGGTTGTTATAATTTCTTGATAAAACACGTTCCCAGCCAATTATGAACATCTGCCCCATTGTAAAAAAAAAATAATAGCCTATAAAATTTTTGTTTTTATTGATTCATTGTAAGTATCCATAGTGATCTAAATAGATCAAATATAAGCAATATATTATAAATAACTTTACTCAACTAATAGCTTAACTCTCAAAAAAATCTGGATCAACAGACTATAAAACATTTTATTTTTATAAATTTTGTATGGTATAGCAGAAAAGGAAGGAATTAACATTTGTGGATCTATTTTTATGTGCCAGTCTTAATGCCAGATGTTTCTAATACATTATCTCATTAATACCTACAAAACCCATGCAAAATAGTTGTTATTAGATCTCTATTTTTCAGATAGATATACTGAGGTTCAGAGTAAGCTAAAACAGAGTCCTTTATCTTCCCACCCAGTGACCATATAGATTAATTAATAACAAAAAATATTCAGAGGGTAACATCATTAACTCTATATGCTGCAAATTTATTGTTGTTTTTATTATTATAGCTTGCAACACTTATTAGGTAACATTTAATAATGATAGATTTACTGTTTGAAGTAGAAAGAGAGATCATCAAATACTTCTTGAATATCATGTGAAATGTTATATCTTAGAATCCAGAATATTATAAGTCTTTGTAAATTTGATCACACTATATGTATTTTTCATGTTCAGGTTACCAATTTTTAAGCCCATACCATTCTCAATTTTTATTTTAAATGAGTTTTGGTTTTCATCATATGAAATAGACACCCATATTAACTAAGAATACGTATGCATTTCACAATATATTTATAAAGCAAATTATATTTTTAAAAAATTCTTACAAAAGAATGTTCTAATTCTGAGGTCTAAGTTCTATTGGCTTGAATATTAGCATCAAGTTAGGAATTTTTGAATGACAGGTGACTCGTGCACCAAACAGTATTTTAAAGTCACCACTTTTATGTAAAAATATGTTATTTAATTTTAGGTGTTATACTCTTATTTTATACTTATTATTAGAATGCAGTTTCAAAGATAAGACATTTTCAAAAAATTCTTAATAAGTAATTGTTAGGTAGCGGTCAGTTTTGTTTTAACATATTCTATACACCTTCACTTATTTAAAAACAACATTTTGCAATTGATAGGCAAAATTGTTTCCTATATTTCTTGTTTGTGAATATTTTAAATTTTTTTTTTTTTTTTTTTTTTGCATTACGCGGGCTTCTCACTGCTGTGGCCTTACCCATTGCAGAGCACAGGCTCCGGAGGCGCAGGCTCAGCGGCCATGGCTCACGGGCCTAGACGCTCCGCGGCATGTGGGATCTTCCCGGACCAGGGCACGAAACCGTGTCCCCTGCATCGCCAGGCGGACTCTCAACCACCGCGCCACCAGGGAAACCCAATATTTTAATTTACCCACCTTTATATATAGTGGACAAGTCTTTCACTATTTAATACTCTGCCACTAAAATATAATTAGACAGTAATAAGTTGAAACAACTTTATAAAGAGGCATCAAAATACAAAAGAACCATGAGAAATGAAATGTCCTATATCACTTTAAGTCCTAGGTATTTTCAAAGCAAAAGATCAATATGTTGGAAAAATAAGTATATTTGTTTATATTATTATTTTTGAGGTTTTTTTAATCCATGCCATGTATATGTCTTTTCCCTTTAATTCAACATGATCCCTCAAAAGAACAATAAAAAATAGTTATTAGGTGCCAAACTGAAAATTCCCAATAGCCAAAGCTGGAACAATTTGCACAAAAAAATAAATAACATAGTATTGGATTATAATCCAATGAATAAAATAACTATGCGTGAGTCCATATTGATATAAATAAATGATTGGATAAGTAGATAAATGGGAGAGAAGGATAAATCTTTCTTACAGAAGAATTTCAAGTAATGTATGTAAATACTTACTCCCTTCCAGAGGGTAGAACTTCCTCTCTCCTTGAATGTGGACTGGACTTAATGACTTGCTTCCAAAGAATAGAGTATGGAAAGAATAAGGCAGTAACTTTACAATGAAGAAAACCTGGCAGATATTACTTTAATCAAGTGATCAAGGTTAACATCAACAGTGATAACTCAAGTTGATATCATGTACCACCTGTATGATGTAATGAGAAAAGCACTTCACTTCTGTGGTAACGTTCCCAAAACCACATAACCCCAGTCTAATTACAAGAAAAACATCAGACAAAGCAAACTGAAGGGCATTCTAGAAAATACGTGTTTAATTTTCTTCAAAACTATCAAGGTCATGAAAAATGAGGAAAGAGAGAAACTATCACAGACAGAAGAGACTAAGGAGACATGAATAGTAAATGCAATGTGGTATCCTGGATGAGATCCCAGAACAGAAAAAGAGCATAAGTGGATAAAATGGTGAAACTTGAATAGAGTTTGAAGTATAGTTGAAATGAATATGCCGATGTTAATTTATTAGTTTTGACAAATGTACCACTTATGATGTTAATATTAGAGGAAACTGGGTAAAGGGTATATGGGGACTCCGCATCTCTGCATCTTTCCTATAAATCTCAATTTATTCCAAAATAAAATGGCTACTTTTTAAAATTCATTAGGTTTTGAATCACTACCAAAAAAGTCTACTTAAGTTAAACATCAAAAACTAATTTTAAATAATATATATATAGGAAAATATACTTATGAACTTGAGTAAAATACAAAAAGAAAAAGTTGACACATGAAAAGATTAATCAATTTGACTACCTCACAATGAAACACTTCTATGGAAAGAATACCACAAATAAACAGGCAAAACCTGAAAAATAAAATGTATAATGTAATTAACAGACAAATATTAGACTCCATAAGAATTCTATGAAAATCTACATGAAAAAAACGGGCTTTTTTTCTTAACATCTTTATTGGAGTATAATTGCTTTACAATGGTGTGTTAGTTTCTGCTTTATAACAAAATCAATCAGCTATACGTACACATATATCCCCATATCCCCTCCCTCTTGCTTCTCCCTCCCACTCTCCCTATCCCACCCCTCTAGGTGGTCACAAGCCACCGAGCTAATCTCCCTGTGCTATGTGGCTGCTTCCCACTAGCTATCTGTTTCACATTTGGTGTATATATGTCCATGCCACTCTCTCACTTTGTCCCAGCTTACCCTCTCCCCTCCCCATGTCCTCAAGTCCATTCTCTAGTAGGTATGCGTCTTTATTCTTGTCCTGCCCCTAGATTCCTCATGACTTTTTTTTTTTGATTCCATGTATATGTGTTAGCATATGGTATTTGTTTTTCTCTTTCTGACTTACTTCACTCTGTATGACAGACTCTAGGTCCATCCACCTCACTACAAATAACTCAATTTCGTTTCTTTCTATGGCTGAGTGATATTCCATTGTATATATGTGCCACATGTTGTGTATCCATTCATCTGTCGATGGACACTTAGGTTGCTTCCATGTCCTGGCTATTGTAAATAAAGCTGCAATGAACATTGTGGTACATGTGGTACTCTTTTTGAATTATGGTTTTCTCACGGTATATGCCCAGTAATGGGATTTCTGGGTCGTATGGTAGTTCTATTTCTAGTTTTTTAAGGAATCTCCATACCATTCTCCATAGTGGCTATATCAATTTACATTCCCACCAACAGTGCAAGAGGGTTCCCTTTTCTCCACACCCTCTCCAGCATTTATTGTTTGTAGATTATTTGATGATGGACATTCTGATTGGTGTGAGGTGATACCTTATTGTAGTTTTTTTGCTTTTTTTTCGGTACGCGGGCCTCTCACTGTTGTGGCCTCTCCCGTTGCGGAGCACAGGCTCCGGACGCTGCAGGCTCAGCAGCCATGGCTCACGGGCCTAGCAGCTCTGCGGCATGTGGGATCTTCCCAGACCGGGACACGAACCTGTGTCCCCTGCATCGGCAGGAGGATTCTCAACCACTGCGCCACCAGGGAAGCCCCTCATTGTAGTTTTGATTTGCATTTCTCTAATGATTAGTGATGTTGAGCGTCCTTTCATGTGTTTGTTGGCAATCTGTATATCTTCTTTGGAGAAATGTCTATTTAGGTCTTCTGCCCTTTTTTGTATTGGGTTGTTTGTTTTTTTGATATTGAGCTGCTTGTAAATTTTGGAGATTAATCCTTTGTCAGTTGCTTCATTTGCATATATTTTCTCCCATTCTGAGGGTTGTCTTTTGGTCTTGTTTATGGTTTCCTTTGCTGTGCAAAAGCTTTTAAGTTTCATTAGGTCCTATTTGTTTATTTATTTATTTATTTATTGCGGTACGCGGGCCTCTCACTGTTGTGGCCTCTCCCATTGTGGAGCACAGGCTCCGGACGCACAGGCTCAGTGGCCATGGCTCACGGGCCCAGCCGCTCCGCGGCATGTGGGATCTTCCCGGACCGGGGCACGAACCTGTGTCTCCTGCATCGGCAGGCGGACTCTCAACCACTGCGCCACCAGGGAAGCCCGCCTATTTGTTTATTTTTGTTTTTATTTCCATTTCCCTAGGAGGTAGGTCAAAAAGGATCTTGCTGTGATTTATGTCATAGAGTGTTCTGCCTATGTTTTCCTCTAAGAGTTTGACAGTCTGGCCTTACATTTAGGTCTTTAATCCATTGTGAGTTTATTTTTGTGTATGGTGTTAGGAAGTGTGCTAATTTCATTCTTTTACATGTAGCTGTCCAGTTTTCCCAACACCACTTATTGAAGGGGCTGTCTTTTCTCCACTGTATATTCTTGCCTCCTTTATCAAAGATAAGGTGACCATATGTGCGTGGGTTTACCTCTGGGCTTTCTATCCTATTCCATTGATCTATATTTCTGTTTTTGTGCCAGTACCATACTGTCTTGATTACTGGAGCTTTGTAGTATAGTCTGAAGTCAGGGAGCCCAATTCCTCCAGCTCCGTTTTTCTTTCTCAAGATTGCTTTGGCTATTCAGGGTCTGTTGTGTTTCCATATAAATTGTGAAATTTTTTGTTCTAGTTCTGTGAAAAATGCTACTGGTAGTTTGATAGGGATTGCATTGAATCTGTAGATTGCTTTGAGTAGTAGAGTCATTTTCACAATGTTGATTCTCCCATCCAAGAACATGGTATATCTCTCCATCTATTTGTATCACCTTTAATTTCTTTCATCAGTGTCTTATAGTTTTCTGCATACAGGTCTTTTGTCTCCTTAGGTAGGTTTCTTCCTAGGTATTTTATTCTTTTTGTTGCAATGGTAAATGGAAGTGTTTCCTTAATTTCACTTTCAGATTTTTCATCATTAGTGTATAGTAATGCAAGAGATTTCTGTGCATTAATTTTGTATCCTGCTGCTTTACCAAATTCATTGATTAGCTCTAGTAGTTTTCTGGTAGCATCTTTAGGATTCTCTATGTATAGTATCATGTTATCTGCAAACAGTGACAGAAGATAGTCTTTTTTTAAGAGGACAAACAATATGAATAGGTAATTCATAGAAGAAGAAATGGACAATAAACTTGAAAATATATTCAAAGGAAATATTTTTTAAATAATCAGGTATTGTTTTTTATTCATTAGATTGGCAAAATAATTTTTTTATAATATCATGTTTGAAAGAAGGTGAGGGTTAACAAAAAAATCTCATAGGCTGGATAAAAATATTCTAAGGAAATGAAAATATTTTACTTTATCACAAATTGTTTTTCATCCATTAGCTTAGCAAAAAACAACTTTTTATACAATATCGCATTTGGGAGAAGGCATGGGTTAACAAAAAAATTTCAAAGTCTACCTAAGAATTGGATCAGCCAATTTGGAGGGTAATTTTCTCAGCATCTGTTAAAAATTTTAATGCTATCAGGCATCTCCATATCTACTCTAGCGTACATGTACTCTAGAGTACATATATAAATATTTTACTGTGGCATTGTTTATAAAGGGAAGATAAATTGAAAACAACCTGTATGCCCATAATAGGAAATGGTTACCTAGACTATGAAATATGCAACAGATAAACAATGTAGTAGGTCAATTATCTAACATGTATAGATTTCCAAAACATACTGCTTAAATTTTTAAAAAGCAGTTTACAAAACAAGAGTATGATGCCATTTTTAGAAACACTCACGATGTCATATATTATCTATGGGTACATGCCATGTCTGGAAGCATACTCACCAAACTGAAAACAGAGGTTAATTCTGTGAAGAATGGAGGGGGACAAGCATTCAGGGTGGTGATCAACTGAAACCTTAGCCTCTATATTTTTTAAAGGAAATTACATTAATTTTTGAAGCTTTAGGAATTTCTTGTTTTTAAGAACATTTTAGTCCTACTTATCAATTATTAGAGTCTCAGCAATAACAGTACTCCAATAAATATCACAATCATCCCTTCAAAGTTCTTACCAAGGAAGCACCAAGCTTAATGGAAAACTGAAATCAGCTGAGCCAAGTCCTTACCATTCAATGGTACATACCATATGTCTTCAATAAATATCTGAATGAATTAGTGAATTAGTGAGTGAGGTACTACAGAAGAAAACTGTTTTGGAAAATACACTTGCAGCTTCACCTGAGGAAATTATAAGGGAATTCTGCCATTTCACAGAGTAACAGAAAATTGACCAAGTTAAGATTTAAACCATCTGAATTCTAGTCCTGCTTTTGCCACTAACTTATTGCATGATGGTCAAATGCCCACCTGAGATTGAATTTGATTATATTTTCTGGAAAATAATGCTACCTGCTCTACTAACCTCATAGAGATTGTGGGGAGGAGACAGAAATGAGATTATAGATACAATAATATTTTGAAAAATGCATGGATGCTATACTAGCACAAGAACTTTTGGAGAGCTTTTAAAAACCCGTCATCATGCTCTTTGATTGGGTTGGTATCATTGCTCTGCCACAAGTGCTCTTAGTGAAGAACTGGCCCGTGACACTAGACCTACCCCCTAACCCAAATTGTGTGCTCTATATGACATCTGGATGATGGAAAGAAGTTTTGTAATGTATAAAATCCAGAAATAGAAATTACCTATATTCTAATTTTAAAGAAACTGAATCTAGAAAAAGAACAAGTTTTCAAGAGAATTATTATAAATTTCAATAATGTTATACTAATACTTTCATTTTAGCTCAATCAACGTAGGTTTCCTTTTTTCTCTAATAGAAACATATTATATAACTAATCACTCCCATAGTTATGTTGTGCTTAAGATATATTCCAAGAGGTTTTTTCTTAGACAAAATAATTTATACATTTACTCTAAGTTGGTTTTGAAATTAATTTCAAATTTTGGTGGATGTCTATACTAGTTGAAAAATACAAATTACTTTGTGTTAAATGCTCTAAAATATTGATCAAACACAACATCAAAAATTTACTTTACAATCATGTACATAAAAATAAGACTTGTATGTTGATTTGGACCTATCTTCTTGATTATCAATTAATATTTCAAATTCTTCATGGTTTAATCACCTCTAATTTGGACATGAAAATAAGTATGTTCCTTGACGATCGCCCTGACAGATGTTAAAATACCTGAAATTATTTTGTTCAATTGTTTGAAGAATTACAACACTATTAAACATGACAGTCATGTAAATATTGCTTACTACTTGGTTACAAGGACATTTAAGGAACCAGTTAAATCAGGGTAATTTGATTTCTCCAAATGAGAGAACAACCACAGTAGATTTTGTTAATCGTCTTCAATTAATAAGATTCTGTATAATTGTTACAGAAAAAGTGAATTTTTAAAAGTCTGTTCTAAAATTTTTGAGCATAAAAGATATGCAACCCTATAAGAATAGTACCTATTTTAGAATTATGAATAAATGAGGAAAAAGTTAGAAATTATGCTGTCATAAAATTCTGCTTACCAAAGATAATGAAAATTCCAGAAATAATACATATAAAAACTAGACAAAAGGAAGGATTTCAACAAATGTGAAATGTTTTTATATCATAGTAGCTAGGCTTTCCATAAGCTTCTGTCAATATATCAAGGATAAAAATATCTGTGGCATAGGTTATGTCCAATTTTGACACAACTAATTTAATTTACAAGGGAGAAATCCTGGTTAAAATTTTAGAGCATTATCAGCAGTGCTGATTACAAAATATATACTTACTTATTTAGACATCTGGAAACACGTCCTCAATCTCTTTTGATTCCCACATAGAAATTCCAAATCAGTTAGTGGTCTGTACAAGAATGAATCTGAGCTCTAATGTGTAGCTATAAAGACTTCCACACTATCTGGAATTACAGTATGAAAATTATTAATTTAGTCTGATGTTTTTTGCTTCACGGCATCAAAATAGTCCCCATATATTTGTGATGCCAAATTTAAGCTGGCAAAAACGAGTTGAAGAGAAATTTTTGCATCCTAAGAGTCAATTTGGTTTAAAGGAATTTTTTAAACAAATTTTAACTGCTCAAATTGAAGAATATCAAAAATAAGTGTAGCTAGTCTTCAATGGGATTAAGCCAAGGGGTCTAAACAGAGAGTCATTTAAATTATGAGCCATAACCATATTTTACTTTTATGCATTGCTACCCTGATTCAGAACCTGTTTCTTATGGAAATTTAATCAATTTATCTGTTTAGCTTCATTACAAATAGATCACAGAATACCACGGACTTTCAAAAAAAAAACCTGTCACTAGCACTAGAAGCTAAAATTGTCAAAGAAAACTTTGGGCAATTACTAAATTCTGTATGTAGTTAGTTAACTATTACATTCAGTGGTAATGTAAGCTTCTGTCAAACTTTTTTAAAAGCTTGATTTAATTCATAGAACAGTCACGTACAGCAGAGAAGTTGTCTGTAATGACAACTTAGTCTCTTTCCCTCATCCATAGGTAAATGCTTACTAATATTAAATGGATTTTTGTATATAATTCAGGTGAACAAAAATGAACAAGATTCAAAAAGTTTCCAAACACATTCTCAGCATTTGACAAATGTTCATTGATCTTTATTTTAACTGGCCCTCAGACTTACGTAAAATTCCTTTACTTGGTTTTCATTTTGAATGTTCAGCCAACACTAAATTCTTTGGGAGTATTACATTTTTTAAAAAAATCTTAGCTTCTTGAAAATATATCAAAGTCCAAACAATACAATGTGTTTTCTTATGCAGGCTTTATCCAAAATAATCAAAGGTGAACTCCTGTATCTTTACTCACGTAATATAAAACCACTGTAATGGCTTATCAGAAAGGAATATGTAATTAGAAAGTCAGATCAACATTAAATAATCACTAATCCACTTGTGAAAGGGTAGGGAGAAAAATCAGTGTGAGGCTAATGAGAATTATATGTTGTCTTTCCTATATATTTCTCTTTGTTGATGTTATATATACGTATGCATACATACACATACACACACGTACATTAGCTATGGGCAAATATCACGAGATTATGTAATATAAAAATATATTACTGATATATCTGCAATTTTTACTAAAATTTCCATCAAAGTCCATAGTTTCATTGGAGCATATAAAACCAAGAGAGAACACTTATTGGGGGAATTCCCAAAATCCTTCCCACAAATGGATGTATCAGTAGATAAAGTGGGTTGGTCACACCTGCCCTGACAGGTACTTTTTTAATTTTATTTTTAAAGAGAATTTATAGATTAATACAGGATATCCATTTGTTCTGTGTTTTCTTAGATTCTGTATTTATCTATTTGACATCCATTCATTACAGAACCAATTATGGTAACTTTAGTTTCTGTATTGTTTGTACCTTACAGACCGAGGGAAAGACTGCTCCTTCCAGGGCTAGCTAAATTCTAAAGAAAATTAAGAACTTAAGAACATATGAAACATGACTTTCATATGCAACCAACCAATCCCAAGTCTATACCCTCAACTTCCTCCTTATCTAACTCACACAGCCAAGCCAATATTTCTCTTGCCCTATATCATCCTAGGGACAGGTAACCAGACAACTAGAGACCACCCCTATAGCCAAAGCCTGCCAGAAGTATTCAAACTGGACAGTTCCCCACTGCTTACCCTGACTTGCCTTTCCTGCAGAAACCCCAATAAAGGCTCTGGCCTCAACTTTTTCCTTGCTCTTGTCTTCTGCCACTTGACTAAAACCTGGTGCTTCCCCTTGACCCTGGATAACATGCAGCAAGTCCCTCTCTATGGCCTGTGAGTATAATATACATGGTTTTCCTAAGCCTCTCCTATATCTCTTCCACAGCTGAGTGACCATAAAACATAGAAGAAAACTCTACTTTTAGAGATAAAAGTCCCTTCCAATTCTCAATTGCTTCAATAGACAGACATGATATAGATATGTATATATCTTCTGTTTCTTTAATGTTTAAACAGCTTGATAGCCCAAAGAGATACATAGATCAACACACCTATTTCTACAATGTTTAATCTGGAGTTTAGTCAGAAGTAAGTAAAAATAAGAATCTGAACTTAATTTCCAAAATAGTGACGTGTCCCAGCATCACTTATTTAATAATCTTTCTTTATCTCATTATTTTGCTGTGTCACTTGCAATCATATTGTTCCAGACACATACATAATTTGGCTTGATATATTTATCAGTACTTGATCAATTGACATATAGTTTCAATCATCATATCTTTTGTTCAATATTGACAAAATTTGTATAGAAGTGCTCCCACCTTATTATTTTTATATATTCTGTTCATTTTTTTTACAGTAGATCTCCAGAAAGCATTTATTCTCTGTAACTGAAATTTTGTACCCTTTGACCAACACCTCCCCATTTCCCTTTCTCCCCAAACCCTGGTGATCACTCTCCTATTCTCTGCTTCTATGTGACTATTTCAGATTCCACATATAAGTGAGATCATGCAGTATTTGTATTTCTGCGTCTGGTTTATTTCACTTAGCATAATGTCCTCCTCGATTGCTTCTGATTATTAAATTATTACCTCTGAAAATCAAATGGTCTCTACTCTCTCATGCCTAATCACTTATTGTGAAGCGTTAGATGGATTAAGATCCATCCATACTTAATCTTAATCTAGCCTTATGGTCATTTCAAATTGTAGTCCAGAAAGTCCTCAAAATGTTTTAACAAATGTTGTTTTTGTTTTTGTTTTTTTCAGTTTGTGTGTTTGTTTTTCTTTGAAGAATACTGGATAAGGATGGAAAATTTTATTTTCCTCAGCCTCTACTCTGTTTCTTCTTGTGGCCGCACTTGACTGACGGTCTCATAAACGAACACAGAACACTGAAACTATTGACTTAAAAAGATCATTTTAATTATCTTTGAGTGTTATTTATTTGTTCTGATCTTATTCTCCCTTTATCATAGATCACATGCACAAAGACATCATGATCAAAGCAGTGCAAAATATTTCTTAAGCCCATGATTGGAACATTTCACAATACCTCCCTGAGGATGTAGAATCCTCGCTTCATTTCTTAAAAGACAGTAAAGCTACTTCTTTACCCCCTCCATTCTTACCCAATATAAGGGCTACTATAAATGTAATTAATGTAAATTAATTAATTGAAATTTCAGATTAAACAATATGAACTATTTATATATTAACGCTTGTATTAAAGTTCAATTGCATTTTGTCAAGTGCTCTTGCTTCTTGCTTTCTATATATGCAGGTACTTTTAAGATAAATATAAACATGCATCTATAAATTATTGAAACATCATCATCAAATTATTATTTTATGGAAGAATCTGAGATTCAATAAGCTTTTTAAGGCTTTCAATTCCCTCTTCAAGATATCTTCTGAACCAAGAAAAACATCAGGAAAGTATATTTTTCCAAGAAAAACTGATTCTAATGTCAAAAGCTTCAATGCAACCATTAAATTAGGTGGTAAAATTCATTCGAAAATATTTGGTCTATTTGAAATCAAGAGAACTATTGAGCTAACTAGATACTTTGAATCAAGATATATCACTATTCTAGGGAATCAGAGGTATAAGCCTATTTTGTCCTATGCCAGACCATGCAACCATCTACAAAAATGGGAGAAATCTGTTTAGATGAGGAAGGCTAGGAGTACTGAATGATATAGCTAAGAGAGATAGTGAAGCTTAGGATGTGAAAGCAAGTGAAATAACATTTTTAAATCATAAAAGAGAACAAGTGAAATTATAAGCTACTAAAATTAAGTTTGTGAAAGGCTGATCTTTTTAAAGCTGGGTTCAAGGCTGACTCAATGTTTTAAGTGAATATACTATGGTTGGAATTCCCTGAATTACGAGAAAGCATCACTGATTTTTGAATGGACAAAGTCAATACTAAGTTCACCATTTCTGCATTTTTGTTCTTATAAAGATTTGGAAAAATATTTTGTTACCTTACATTACAGAAATGGTCTGTACTGGAGATTCCAACTTCTTTTATTAGACTGACACTGGTATCTAAACAGCTTCTAATATCAGGCTAAGAGAACTGATATTCAGGAATTGTTATTATTTAGCTTTTATGATAACCATTTATAATGGAAATTTATGTTAAAGACCTAAACAGAAAGTACTTTCTTACTCACAATGTCAAGACAAATATAAAACAATTACTGTTGTATATCTGTCACTAAATTACTTGATTTTAAATAGATTAATCCTAATCCCAGTTTCTAAAAACTAATTTTTTTTTCAAACCACATAAAGATAAAAAGAATTATTAAATCAGAGAATTATGCACAGGGTCCAAATCATGTTTTATTTAAGTAAAAATATATAGGAAGTTCTAGAAATTTTACTTCTGTCAAGTTTGCCATCTATCAGGATCTTCAAGTACTTCTTCAACACGGTTTTGATGACAAAAATGTTCTAAATGGCTCAAATAAGAATGATAGTCTCATCTTAAGGACTGAAAAAATTGAAAGTACTGTATATAAGAATCATCTTAATACAACTAATAAAATCTGAGTGTGTATATCTAGTCCATCATAGACTAATAGTAAGGCTGAGGAAAAGGATAAGACCCTGTAACACCTTATTAATTGGACTGATCTTTTTTTTTTTTTTTTTAAGTTTTTGGCCGCACCCCATGGCATGTGGGATCTTAGTTCCCCAACCAGGGATTGAACCCACACCTCCTGCATTGGAAGGCAGAGTCTTAACCACTGGACCGCCGGGGAAGTCCCTGGACTGATCTTAACTTCATTCTTTAAAAAAATTTTTTTAAAATAATGTCTGTGGCTTTTGAGGAAGTAGAGGAACCATTTCATTCATTCAAAGAAGACTGAAAATTCTCATGGCCAAAATGGTATCTAGTACTGATCTGTAATAACGGGCTTGAGGCTCATACCTTCCCTGTACAAGGGAGCCATGTATAAAAGAGATGTTAGTAATTGTCTTATGCAGCATTTCAGTAATACCTTAAGCAAGATGAACTAAACTGAGGAATTTTTCAAATAGTTCAATGTTTCTTCTGAACTTTGATTTTTAAAAGAAACCTACCTCACAGAAAAACACTACCTAATGGTAAACAAAGTTAGAAATGGAACACAAAAGAAAGTGTTAGTAAAATGTTTACCAGGCGAATTGTCACCATTTTTAAAACGCTAGTGAAACTTCAAGTGAAAGTGAAAACTGGTTATACAATCTTTTTAGGAAAAGAAGATAGCAATATTTATAAATAGCCTCAAAACTTAGCCTAGTAGCTCCTTAAAGAAATAGCTGATTCCAGGGCTGAGGCAGGGTAAATACAAGATGACCCTGGAAAATCTTATGGCCCCAGATACTAAGAAAGTGCTCAAAAAAAGAATGGGAACATATTGAAATGATGAGAGCCAGTTGAAAGGAGTTCCTAATGTCCAAAGATGAAACCATTTGAGCAACAAAGTGAATTCTGAGAGTATTGTGTTATGGCCCATAAAATAAAATAAATATCTTCGAGTCCATATGAGATAAGCAATTGAATAAATAAATAAATGGAGGAGAAGTGACAGCTCTTCCCTAGAGGAAAAAATTCTAATTTCTAAATGCAAAAAGAATGAGAGAAATAACAAGTCATTATTAAGCAAATACCACAGTAATAAATAGGTAATAAGCAGGAAATATTCATTGATGAATGCTAAAATTAGTAGGCAAAAGTTTGAAGAGAAACAAGATATTTGCATAGTCTCAAAGTATCTCCCCTAAGATATCATTACGAAGGGAAATGTTTTAACTTTACAGTGGAAAATCCAACTGTAATCAAGGTTAATATCCCTGGAAATAAGATATTATCTATCCCCTGATATGATGCACTGAGAAGGGTTCATTTCATTTTGGTCATATTCTTGACAAAAAAAATGCATAACCTCAATCTAATTAGGAGAACTTCAGACAAGCACAAATTGAGAGATAATCTACAAAAAAACTGACTGTACACCTCAAGAGTGTCAAAGTTATGAAAGATAAGGGAAGACTGAGTAACTCACAAATTGGAGATGATTAAAGAGACATGATATCTGAGCACAAAATGGGATCCTGAAACAGAAAAAGGACATTAGTGGAAAAACTGGTGATACCCTAAAAGATATTTGGTTTAGTTAACAGAATTGTATCAATGTTAATTTCCTGGATTTAATTACTAACTATAGTTATGTAAGATATTAACATGGCAAGGTGGACAAAAGGTATACAGGAACTCTTCGTACTGTTTTTGCAATTATTCTCTAGGTACAAAATTATCTCAAAATAAAGAGCTAAAAAATAGCAAAATGAATGTTTTCTTTTATATTTATTTTTCTATGCTTCCTAAGCTACCCTAAAAAATAAGTATTAATTTTATAATTAGGAAAAATATACTTACCAGATTATATTATTATTCATCTTATTACTGTCAGATGAATAAATAAAGTTATTGAATAAGCATTATTGAGTCAATGATCGAATGAATTATGCATATTAGGTATAAAAATCTTTGATGTAATTATTTTCAATCAAAAGGAAAAATATTAAGCCAATAATAACAATAATTGCTATTATTTTTGTCATTAATCCAAAAAGTATAACATATATATAAATGCATGGGTACATAATTATGTAAGTAATATATACATAATTCACTGATTCTCACAAACCCATGAGGTAGATGCTATTATTGTTATCATCCCTATTTTATAGATAAGAAAAGTGAGGCTTTGAACCTCTAGGCAACTTGCCAAAGTTGGCATACCCACTAATTAGAACAGTTAGAACTGTATGACTTCAGAGTTTCAGTTCTTGACAACTGGTGTCTACTAGTGTTGCTGCCTAATAACCCATGATATGTATAAAAAGGACTTTCCATGCCCTTGACTCTGTGAGAGCAGCACAAAATTGTCTGAAGTAGACTCTACTTTTAAGAATCTAGCACTCTAATTGAGCAAACAAGTTACATATGTGTGTATTTATATATAAGTAAAAATAGTTTTGTATACATATATAAATTGCAAAGTGATATGTAATATGTAATAAATGTTAAATGAGTAAAACAGGCAGTAAGAACTTAATTTTCTAATCCATTATGATTTATTTAAAAAAAGGTCACTTTATTTTATTGCAAAATTTGGTCTCCTAGCATTCCCACAGGTAAAATAATTCAAAGACATAATTTTTATTTTGTTATTTTTTTAAGGTAAAGATTCTCAAACTTTCATGATCATAAGAATCACCTAGGGGCTTCCCTGGTGGTGCAGTGGTTGGGAGTCCGCCTGCCGATGCAGGGGACACAGCTTTGTGCCCCGGCCCGGGAAGATCCCACGTGCCGCGGAGCGGCTGGTCCTGTGAGCCATGGCCGCTGAGCCTGCACGTCCGGAGCCTGTGCTCCGCAACGGGAGAGGCCACAACAGTGAGAGGCCCGCATACCGCAAAAAAAAAAGAAAAAAAAGAATCACCTAGAGAGTTCTTTAAATTGCTTGTTTATTGGCACCACCCCTTTGATATTCTAAGCCTATAAGCTTGAGTAAGACCCAGAACTTGGGTTTTTAATGAGTTCTCCTGTTGATTCTGATGCAAGTGGTCTTTGAGTTTAAGGTTTTAAGGTTTGGGGGGGAAAATACCAAAATTTTGTATCTACTAGAGATGCTCTGTAAAATTACATAAAAATCAGATTTTTTTTACAGGCATTTATACTATGAAGTTACGTGTTAATGAAACATGAAGTGCATAGTATGCACTCAAATCACAAATCATATTATATATTAGGTCTGTGTCTTGCTGTCTGCATTTCTTTTTCATTTTTTAACTATATTCTTGTTCCTGAGAAAATCAAAAAGAGTTTGAAGAGGGTTATTACCAGAGCAGCTTAAATATCAACCACTGTATTTATGAAAGAAGCAGTATGAATCTAATGATAATTAAATGTGCTTCATAAGCAGAGCTGTATTTTACAGTAGTTGTTATATATCTAACTACTTTTTATGGCACTTGCTTTCTGGAATTTGACTAGGTCATCATCTCTGATATCAAACCCTCATTGTCAAAAAGAAAAAAATAGTCATTAGGAAGCAATAGCCTTCTCTGAATAATTTTGGCTTTGCAGGATAAGCAAGAAGAAGCAGAGGTACAAATAAATGTTGGAGGAACCCCAGCAACCTAACACATTCAATATGGAATGGGAAAATTCTTTAAAAACTTGCTTATTAGATCCTTAGAGCATAATTTTCAAGATGAATGAGCAATTCTTGATGATACTGATAATATAAGAACTTTATCACTAAATCAAAACTATACAGAGTCCTTGGCTATTATACATTCTCACTCTATCCCACCGAGTCTGTAGATTAAACTCCATTTTTGCCATCTGAGAAAACCTCTGGAGTTCTGAACGATTTGGAATTGGGCCTAAGCTTAATATAGAAACTTCTATACAAATGGCACCTCAGGAATTTTTGTGTCATCCTTGATACAGTACATAGAAGCCCTAACTAAAACAAATAAAACTAGAAAACACTACTACAAGAAATTAAAGATCTAAATATATGGAGAGACAGTTCACATATACGTTTGGAAGACCCAATATTGTCAAGAAGGTAATTCTCCCCAAATTGATCTATAAATTCAAAGCAATCAGTTGCTATTAAGACCCTTGTAGGCTTTTCATAGCAATCAACAAGTGGGCCCTAAAATTTATATGGAAATGTAGGACCTAGAATAGCCAAAACAACTTTGAAAAAGAAGAACAAAGTTGAAGGATTTATACTACCTGATTTCAAATTTTACTATAAAGCTTCAATAATCAGACAGTGTGGTATTAGGGTAAGGATATTGACATAGATGAACAGACAGAATTCAGCATCCAAAAAAATAACCTTATATTTATAGTCGATTTAATTTCAACAAAGCTGCCAAGAAAATTCAATAGAGAAAGGTGGTCTTTTCAACAAATGGTGCTAGGACAATTAGATATCTATATATTTTTTTTAAAAAGCAAAAACAATAAAGAGGACTTAACTCTTATCTCACGCCATACACAAAAATTAACTCAGAATGGATCATTCATCTACATGTAGGAGCTGAAACTATAAAACTTCTAGAAAAAAACATACAAAAAAATGTTGTGACCTTGGTCTAGGCAAAGTTCTTAAATTCAACACCAAAAGCACAATCAGTAAAAGAAAAAATTAATACATTGCACGTCATCAAAATTAATAAAATTTTGTGTTTCAAAGGTCACCATTAAGAAAGTTAAAAGACAAGGCCAGACAGTGAGAAAACATTTGCAAATCATATTTCTAACAAGAATCCTTTATCCAAAATATATTTTTTATTAAAACTCTTACAAGTCAAGAAGATGATAACCAATTTTTTAAATGGGCAAAAGATTTAATAGACATTTCATCAAAGAAGAGATACAAATGGCTAATAAGCACATAAAAAGTTAGTGCTATAGACTGAGTATTTGTGTTCCCAAAAAATTCAGATGTTGAAACCTAATCTCCAATGTGATGGTGTTAGAAGATAAGGCCTTTGGGATTAGTACCCTTATGAAAGAGGCCCAGACAGCTCTCTTCCCACCTCCACAGTGAGAACATGCTAAAAGACGGCTATCTATGAACCAGGAAAGGGCTCTCACCAGGTATCAAATCTGCCAATTCTTGGTCTTGGACTTCCCAGTCTCCAGAATTGTGCCAAATAAATTTCTGTTGTTAGTAAACCACCCAGTTTATGGTGTTTTGTTACAGTAACCCCAATGGACTAAGACAATTAGTCACTATGAAAATGCAAATCGAAATCACAGCAGCATACTTCACACTCAGAACGGATTTACTAAAAACAAAACAAAACAAAACAAAACCAGAAAATACCAAGTGTTGGTAAAAATGTGCAAAACCAAAACCCTTATACAGCTAATTGTAAAATGGCACAATTTTGGGACTTCCCTGGTGGTGTAGTGGTTAAGAATCTGCCTGCCAATGCAGGGGACACTGGTTCGCTCCCTGGTCTGGGAAGATCCCATATGCCTGGAGCAACTAAGCCCGTGAGCCACAACTACTGAGCCCGTGTGCTGCAATTATTAAAGCCTGCGTGCCTAGAGCCTGTGCTCCACAACAAGAGAAGCCACCACAATGAGAAGCCCATGCACCACAAAGAAGAGTCACCCCCGCTCGCCGCAACTAGAGAAAGCTGCCGTGCAGCAAGGAAGACCCAATACAGCCAAAAAATAAAAAACAAATAAATTTTTTTTAAAAAGGTTTAAAAAAATGTTAATAATTGATGTTTTCTTTGTAGTTAGACTTACTATACCATACAGTAACATAATATTTTATGAAGCTAGGCCAACAATGACTTTAAAAAATGTTAGTAACACAAAATAAGCTTTAACGCTTCTTAGAAACTTAGTTGCTTTGGTTTTCCTTATGTTAAAGTTTAAAGAGTATCAAGAGAAATTTATAAAGGTGATTCAGAGAAGAAATAACAACTTGACCCAAGTTAAATAGTTCTCTTCCTCTCTTACACATAACATGTGCCATACACTCTATTAACTCAGATTTGAAGATATATTTTCAAAAGACCTCTGGGTCTACAGATAGTTTGCTGAAACCCTGGCCAACCTCAGCATTATTATCGCAAAGAGAATAAATTCTGTGGAAGAGACTATCTCGGCGTGTGTTTGTGTGTGTGTGTGAAGTTATTTTTAACTTTTATGAGTATTTTTTTTGCCCTTTCCTTGATTTATATAAATATGAATGATACAAGCATTGTTTAGATCCTCAACTTTCTCCCTGTTAGTGCTAATGGCTAAATAATAACTTACTTTTTCTTACATAAAGTTGATCATTTTGCAGTGCACAATTCAGTGGTGTTTAGTACTTTCACAATGTTGTGCGACCATCACCACTATCTACTTCCAGAGCATTTCCATCACTCCAAAAAGAAACCCCATAGCTGTTAGCAGTCATTCTCAATTCTCCACTACACCCCAAGCCCCGGCAACCATTAATCTACTTTAGTCTCCAAGAATTTGCCTATTATGGACATTTCAATAAATGGAATCATGCAATATGTGGCCTACAGTGCCTTACATTTTATAGCACCTTGTTTCACAGTACTTTCATTTTTGAAGAGGTAGATATGAAAGCCCACTTTATAATGTGATTCCTATTTATTTTCTAATTGGCTTTAATTTAAAAGAATCAAGCCACTTTTTAGTTAGATGCAATATTTTTAAATCCTAGCTCAGTATTTATTAGCTGTGTGAACCTGGGTAACTTATCCAGTCCTCTGAGCATCAGTTTCTCATCTGTCAAGGCTAGATAATATTAGCAACCTTTCAGGATTATCATAAAGACTAGAGATATTTGTGCTTAGCACAAGTCTGAGGCAATACCTATTACTACTTCACAAAGACTGTCTAATTACCATCATTATTTTAATTCAGTACTCATCTGTTTACTCTATGCTAGAATAGGACAGTGGAAAGAATGATGAACTGGGAATCAAGATGGGGACTCTAGACCAAGCTCTTCCATTAACTAGTATAAGTGCCTGCCGTTAAATACATGTCCTTATCTCTTTGATGTTCAGTTTCATCATCTGTAAATTAAGAAGTCAGTCTAAAATCTAGTCTGCAATTGATTGCTACAGTCCTTCTCTGACCAAAACATATATGATTGTACAAAATAGATGCATTATATACTAGTTATTCCCTTTTCCTTAATAAGAGCAACACACCCCCAAGGAGTATCTGAGACAACTGTTTCAAGTGGAAGAATATATTAGAACTTTAATTTACATTTATCTAACAATAAATAAAACTTAACTACTATTTACTATACAGATTGAAAGTAGTATCTTCACAGAAAGCCAAATGATCAAGTGTCATGTATCCTATGAGATATGAGAAGGGAAGAGTGGCAGCTTCTCTACATAGAGAAATGGGTTGAGAGTGGCACCCACATGTCTCCATTCACTTGAAGCATCTTGCAATGCACTGTAGTCTATCTATACCCAGTTTAGACTTCCGAAACAACTCATTCCAAGGTTAGAAAGAAATGACACATTGGAAGTGTGATTATTTTTCTGACCATGCTCTCTGACTATTTGAGTTCTTTTTTTTTTTTTTTTGCCAAAAAATTTTTTAAATTAAATATATTTGAGTTCTTGACCTTAGTTCAGACATTTTGTAACCCTCCATCATAAACTATCCCACTTCCTTATCTGACCCCAATATTTTCAGCATAAAATTAACACTTTAGGCTTCTAGATTCTACCACTCATTACCAACCTTACATCCTATGCATGTAATTTATTTCTATATTCACTCACCGTTGTGGAATAACAATTCAAGTCATGAAAGTGGAAATGAGAACTGATTTCTTATACTGAATTTTGCTTCCTATGTATTACCATGTGTCATGAGTATGAGTTTAAATTCATTTTATAATCTAAATTATAATAAAATAGAAATACCAATATGACTTAATTAGCCTGTGTGCTCTTTTTGTTACTTTGACATTTTAGTCTCATTTTTTTCTTTTCCTTAATACAATACTATAAAAAATTTCATGACTTTTTTTCACAAATAAAACAATTCAATAACCTGGGCCATTTGGAAATCTGGAATTAGCATTCTAAACAGTACTAAATTCTACCATCTATGCTATACTACATTTTTAACCTACTTTTTAACCTTTAAAAAGCGATCTTTACTCTTGTTCCATACCTCAGGGCAGTTTTATAAGTAAGTTCGACTTAACATAAGTTCCTTTTGGGACATCTGGATTTTAGAAGGGATCCAACATGGACCACTGCATATCACCCAAGATTAAAGGTATAAAATAGAAATATTTGTTTTAAAAATATTCTCCTAGAAGCCTCTTCCATGGCCTAGTAATTTAAAAATTGACCGATTATTTACTCATAGAAGCAAATTCAACACTGACCGTCAACAGAAAATTTGAAGTCATATGCAATATCCTAAATTCCTGGCTCACACTTTTAAAAGATTAATTCCATCCTTACTAAAGGTTGTAAGGATGTCACCATCATTACTATTACATATAGTCTCCATATATACCCATCTCAAAGAGCTTATAACAATGATTAAATATTTGAAGAGAAAATAGCAGTCTCTCAAAGAGTTAAATGGACCCCTATCTCTAGATTAGCTAGATTGTGAGGTCCATGTGGACAGGGCTTTTCTCTGTCTTATTCATTGCTGTAACCCCATCACCAAGAACATGTTTGGCCAACAGCAGGCATTTAATAAGTGAATGAATCTTCTGAACCTTGCTTGTTCCATTGCTTCAGACATAACAGTTAGGTGCTACCAGGCTGTACTCTGAGCCTAGAAGAATTGAATGTCCTAACCCTTAGAGTGACTAGGGCCTACAAATGCAATGAGGCCTTGTCCAGCAAAAGAAAATAACCTCCGAAGCTCCCTAAAAAGGACTGAGAGAAAAAGGAACATGTCAGGGCCTCCTTCACACAAACTCTTAAGATGTACTTTAGGTATATTAAATTAAGGTAAACATTGGAGGCTTAAAAAGAATCTATTCCACCCTACCACTTAGGTCAGGATTAATACATTCACTCATTTGGCATACTTATCCATTCTTATAATTTTTATTTCTCTCTTACTCCTCTCTTTACCTACCTCTGACTGCTTCTGTCCCATATCTAATCTTGGTTTTTAATGCCTTTCTAAATGGCTTTCCAACCATACCACAAAGTTTCCACAGCTATAATTAATCCCACCTTCCACCTCCACTGTACAGTGTTTTCTAGTGTTCCATTTACCCACTTTTCCTTCTTAGCAAATAGTACTGATAAGCCATCTTTCATAAAAGCCTGAAACTTAGAATTTATCTCAATGCCTGTATTTCCATCAACAATTATAATAGCAGCTAACTTTATTGAGAACTTACTAAATACCAGCTACTTCCCATAGATTATTTTATTTACTCATCACAAAACACAAGAGATAAGTACCATCTCCTTCCCATTTTTCAGTTGAAGAAACTAAGGCTTAATCACCCACCCAAGACTATACAGCATGTAAATAGCAGTGCTGGAACCTACAAGACTTTGTCTTAAAATGTTATGCCATAGCGCCTTTCACATTATTACTTGCAAAGTCATCTGATTAATTTTCTAAGAAAGACCCCTAAACTATTTCTTCCTTTCTCTTCCAAGCATAGAAACTCCAGCCGAGGAGCTGATTATGATAGGCCTGGTTAATAATGCAATGTTAAAAAAATACTGCTTTTTTTTCTGAACTAGTTTTAGAAGACCTATATTGTAGTTCTGGCTTCATCACTTAGACATGTTATTCAAACTCCCTGTGCCTCCATTCCTTATACTTAAAATTAAGACAATAAAATCTGCTTCACTCAACATGATATTTTTGAGGGGGAAAAAAAAAGGCCATAAAAGCAATTGGGGGAGTTGAAAATACTATACAAGTATAAAAATAGGCCAGTAATTCAACAACCTTTCTAGCCTCTCAGGTTTATTTTCCTTATAATGAACTGCTAACATGATTCTCTCTTGCCATTAAACTATGTAATTATTTTGTGCTGGCCATTGTCCACATGAATTGCACAGTTTTGACTCTCCAAAAATGTCCATCCAACTTACTGCAGACCTTTTCCAGCCAAACTTGTATTTTCTCTACTCTTTTAAGCCACAAACTGATTGCCCATCTAGCCCAATAATGTCATCATCTTCTAAATCTTTCCAGTTAATCCTCATTTGGTCCTAAACCCTTTAAATATTCCCCACAAGGGGCAATTCATATGCCACATCAAACTGACTTCAGCCTGCTTTTCTAGGACAACTTCCAAACCCCTTCCCCATAAAAATGAGTTTTTTCTTATATCTTAATCTTCCTTAAATCTCCATTCCCCAATTCCTGTGTATGTAGTTCCTCTCTCTCATCTAGGGTACAATAATACTCTGACGTTCTTGACACTCTTTATTCTGAGTACCCACAGAATCCTAATCTATGTTTCTATCCAAGTTTGGGAATACAGACAAATCTTTTAGTCTCATTTTTGTAAAATAACTCCACTTTGATCTGTAAAGAAATGTCTCTACTTTTAAGCAGGCAAGCTAAGTGGCATGCTTTCCTTTTTTCCCCCTCTCTGACACTGCCCCTGCCTTTTATTTAGGCTCCATTCTTGGTGGTGACTCCTGCATTATTCTCATCTCCCTGCTTCCCTCCCTGCCCAAGACTGGCGTCCTGAGGAGAACTGGGCATGCTCAGTAGCCACAGCCAATTCCGGGACGCAAACTGGAATCTTTTACAGATTTTGAGCCCAGCAGGAGAGGTAAGGCCCTAAAAATACAGTGGCCCAGAATTTGCTCACACCCCCTGGGGAATGATTTGATTGAAGGATGTGTTCAAAGCCTAGGAGTGGACTCAGAAACGGACAGCTTGCCGCCAGTCTCTAGTCTGCAAGGTGGGTCACCAACCTGAGTAACAGAGAGCTGAGAACAGCCCCTTGGCCTGGTTTGGTGCAGGGAGGAGATTTCTGCTGTCCTGAGCTGTGACAGCGCTGATAGATGGCTGGAAGCTAGCGTGTGGCATCTCTTTTGCATCAAGAAAATGTTGTTGTTGTTGTTTTCTTTTTTTCCATGAATACAGCAACATCAGCTGCTCTAGGCTGAGAAAGGATGTGTCTGAAGAACTACAAAGTCTGTGAGCCAGTCGGAGATTGTGGAGAGGAGAGGCAAATCAACTACTCGCCCAAGAACTCACCCTAGATCTAGGGAGGCAGCTTATGACCCAGAGATAAACAGGCTATTTCTAAATGACAGTTCAGGAACATTTCAGATATTCAAAACTGAATTGTGTGCCTGCCCCCCAAAATACATACCTTCTTTGTATGTGAGCCATGACAACATTTCTCTTTGAGAGAAACTGACAGCACACACACACACACACACACACACACACACACAAATGGTCCTTCAGTTCTCCTTTCCCCTGGTTTCTGCAGAGACTAAATCTCTAGAGCTGCAACAGCAGCAGATTCCCTTACCTCACTGTCAGGGGGATGAGGCACGGGGAGGAAATTTACCACAGAAGAAACATGATAAAAAGGGGGCTTCTTTGCAGGGGCTTGACTGCATAGCCCAACAGAGAGACAGGCAGTAACAGACAGGGAAAGAGACACACAGCTGTCCCTGCTGCTAAACCTAGCCCTCTCTTCAAACAGCAGCAAACATGAGACATTTCATCATGGTAGTGCATCCATATTGAGAAGGGGGAAAAAAAATCATGTGCTTTGCGTTATGCATTTCAGTCACCCGAGATGGGAGGAGACCCCTGTCCGTATGTCGTGGGAGCTATCCACCACCCCAAAAGTACACTCGCTGAACCTGGCTAGCAGACCACTTGCCTGACAGGCTTTGCTGCAAACGCTGTTAATCTACGTGACAGCAGGTTGTCTCTTACCGTAGGCAGCAGCGGCTCCATTTGGGCTCCCTGGTCTTTAATCTCCATGCTTTGTAATGCCTCTGGAATAAGCACCTTTCTCTGCAGTGTCTTCAGTACCTTACACTCAGCCCGGCACTCGCTCTGCTTAGTATTCGGATCAGGTAGCTCTGAAGCAGGAGGCAATTGCACACTCCAGCTCACCAGAGTCACATGGCTCCTACTCACTCGGGCGGCTGGCCAGGTTTTGCACTGAACGCTTTGGATCCCTGGGCCGGTAAGAGAGATTTCCCAAGCCCGGTATCACTGCCCACACCTGGCTACTTGTGTAAAGTACAGTCTGCAATGCTGCAAGTCTGATGGACACTAAGAATCTCTCATAAGATGCTAACCTCTTATATAGACTAGTCCAACGTGGACTCCAACCAGATCAGCCAGATTTTGACACTTTGAGACAATTCACTTTATTCCCAGAAACCCATAGGAGACAAAATTCAAACAAGATGACGTCAGTAGGCTTACTAGGTATACTGCTCTGAGTACCTGGGGTGTTTAAAGACACATGAGATGACATCAAAATTGATATGTCTTAGTGAGACTGAACTATGCACTAACAAAAAAAAAATCAGCATTTAAGTCATTGTTGACAATAAGAATTTGGCACACAGATACTTTCAATATTTTAATTGTGAGAAACTTAGATAAGTCACACACTATTACAAATAAAATATATTTTTCTACGATTTCCCAACAAAAATAACAGGGAAAGAAAAGTATTTTGAGAGTAGCAATGAATTTTTTTAACTTCTTTATTGGAGTATAATTGCTTTACAATGGTGTGTTAGTTTATAACAAAGTGAATCAGCTATATGTATACATATATGGTCATATCTCCTCCCTCTTGCGTCTTCCTCCCACCCTCCCTATCCCACCCCTCTAGGTGGTCACAAAGCACCGAGCTGATCTCCCTGTGCTATGCGGCTGCTTCCCACTAGCTATCTGTTTTACATTTGGTAGTGTGTATATGTCCATGCCACTCTCTCACTTCGTCCCAGCTTACCCTTCCCCGTCCCCATGTCCTCAAGTCCATTCTCTACATCTGCGTTTTTATTCCTGTCCTGCCACCAGGTTCATCAGAACCTTTTTTTTTTTAGATTCCATATGTATGCGTTAGCATACAATATTAGTTTTTCTCTTTCTGACTTACTTCACTCTGTATGACAGACTCTACATCCATCCACCTCACTACAAATAACTCAATTTCGTTTCTTTTAATGGCTGAGTAATATTTCATTGTATATATATGCCACATGTTCTTTACCCATTCATCTGTCGATGGACACTTAGGTTGCATCCATGTCCTGGCTATTGTAAATAAAGCTGCAATGAACATTGTGGTACATGACTCTTTTTGAATTATGGTTTTCTCAGGGTATGTGCCCAGTAGTGGGATTGCTGTGTCATATGG
The DNA here is from genome assembly GCF_963924675.1 of Phocoena phocoena. NCBI lineage: Eukaryota > Metazoa > Chordata > Mammalia > Artiodactyla > Phocoenidae > Phocoena > Phocoena phocoena. The sequence goes on along the minus strand of NC_089225.1, from coordinate 45,088,354 downwards.
TAGTTCTATTTGTAGTTTTTTAAGGACCCTCCATATTGTTCTCCATAGTGGCTGTATCAATTTACATTCCCACCAACAGTGACAGAGGGTTCCCTTTTCTCCACACCCTCTCCAGCATTTATTGTTTGTAGAGTTTTTGACGATGGCCATTCTGACTGGTGTGAGGTAATACCTCATTGTAGTTTTGACTTGCATTTCTCTAATGATTAGTGATGTTGAGCATCCTTTCATGTGTTTGTTGGCAATCTGTATATCTCCTTTGGAGAAATGTCTATTTAGGTCTTCTGCCCATTTTTGGTTTGGGTTGTTTGTTTTTTTGACATTGAGCTTCATGAGCTGCTTGTGTATTTTGGAGATTAATCCTTTGTCAGTTGCTTCATTTGCAAATATTTTCTCCCATTCTGAGGGTTGTCTTTTTGTCTTGTTTGTGGTTTCCTTTGCTGTGCAAAAGCTTTTAAGTTTCTTTACATCTCATTTGTTTATTTTTGTTTTTATTTCCATTTCCCTAGGAGGTGGGGCAAAAAGGATCTTGCTGTGATTTATGTCAGAGAGTGTTCTGCCTATGTTTTCCTCTAAGAGTTTTATAGTGTCTAGCTTTACATTTAGGTCTTTAATCCATTTTGAGTTTATTTTTGTGTACTGTGTTAGGAAGTGTGCTAATTTCATTCTTTTACATGTAGCTGTCCAGTTTTCCCAGTACCACTTAGTGAAGAGGCTGTCTTTTCTCCATTGTATATTCTTGCCTCCTTTATCAAAGATAAGGTGACCATAGGTGTGTGGGTTTATCTCTGGGCTTTCTATCCTGTTCCATTGATCTATATTTCTGCTTTTGTGCCAGTACCATACTGTCTTGATTACTGTAACTTTGTAGTATAGTCTGAAGTCAGGGAGCCTGATTCCTCCAGCTCTGTTTTTCATTCTCAAGATTGCTTTGGCTATTCGGGGTCTTTTGTGTTTCCATATAAATTGTGAAAATTTTTGTTCTAGTTCTGTGAAAAATGCCATTGGTAGTTTAATAGGGATTGCATTGAATCTGTAGATTGCTTTGAGTAGTAGAGTCATTTTCACAATATTGATTCTTCCAATCCAGGAACATGGTATATCTCTCCATCTGTTTGTATCATCTTTAATTTGTTTCATCAGTGTCTTATAGTTTTCTGCATACAGGTCTTTTGTCTGTGTAGGTAGGTTTCTTCCTAGGTATTTTATTATTTTTGTTGCAGTGGTAAATGAGAGTGTTTCCTTAATTTCTCTTTCATATTTTTCATCATTAGTGTATAGGAATGCAAAGATACTAAAGAACTTTGAAAAGAATGAATCTGAACAAAAGTGTCCCAAGGACATACCCTTTTGCTTTACAAATCTCAGCAAAAGAGAGGTGGGGGACTCTCTAAGAGAAAAAGTCAGGTCAAGAAGCTCTTTTGTTGGAAAAGTAGTTGATAATGATTTTTGAGTGACTATACATATTTGCTAAGGTAATGAAGCCATATATCACTGGACCCCAGACCAAGAGTATGGAGGTTACAAATGGATAGGGGTTAGAAGATGATGACAAAATTATTAAGATAGCTTATTTTAAATAAGAAAAATTTCACCAGATTTTAAAACCCTTCATCAACAGGAGTGAATATTAAATTATCTTCAGCAACACACAAAAATTTTCCATAATGCTCGTCACAGGTAGAATTATAGACAACTTATACCTGTTTTCCTTCTCAATACAATTCCTTATAATATAAACTGCTATTATTTTATAATAAGAAAATATTTTATTCTTGAAGCCTAATGATTAATATATTTGAGTTACAACTTTGTGCAGAGCACATTGAGATGATACCAAGGACTTAAATAACAAGATGTCTGATTAGGAATTTACTAATTTGGGGCTGAACTTGACTTTCTACCATGAACGGATGAATAAAAGCTCCCTTCTCACTCAAATGACCATAATAGATAATCACATACAACTGATTAGAATAAAAATAACTTCTATCTAGAAAGATTATTTCTATCTCATTAGGAAATCCTAAGGTCACCCAGTTTATATTTGTTCAAAAAGAATTTAACTATAACTAGAAAAAAGTCTGATTCTTTCTTCCAAAAGTCAAAATAAAAAATAAGATAGTATTTTAAGTTACTTTTAATCAGTATTTTCCTATAATGTATATTATTAAACCATACAGGCACTTTGTTGAAACAACCATTTCTTGAGTGCTTAATATAAGCTAGAGCTACTATTTCTACCAGTATAATAAGACTTACCCAGAGTTTCAATAGCAGATGTTCTACTTCTAAAGATCAAGAAAGCCTGTATCTCTAAAGGTCTCTGATCCAAGATGTTGAATGCTAACCTAGCAAAAATAGAGAAAGAGAAACTGATCCTCATTTAATCCACTACCTCTATCTTACAACTCCAGGCATTAAAATTAAGGTCCATAACCTGAGAGAATACATCCAACAAGTTCCAGGAAAGGAGTATTGATAACTTTGAGGACTAAAATCATCACTAGGTAGTAGAATTTTTACTAGCAAAACCATAGAATTTAACAGATAGGCTTTTGTGCATCAACTCCATTGATTTTCAAACTCAAGAGGTAAAGGGAACAGAAGGCAGGGAAGAGGAAATCCAAATTGCATGATCAGCTTTTTTTCAACTACATAAATTCTGCCTTGGAGATGCTGATATGTCCTTAGTGGAAGCTAGAAGAAGAAGTAGCTGGGAATATACTTTTTGAAAAATACTCCCATGTAGCTCATATTTCTCCAAGTCCAGAGCTCTATCCACTATAGTCAAGTTTCCTTGGATCCTAGGTGATTAAAAATGCATTCCTATTTAGGCTGTTCTTATTTAGAATTCCAATGAGATTTTATTAGAAGAATTTGACAGCCACAACTTCAAACACCAAATTAAATATTGCAAGGCTGAATTTGTCCAAGGAACTGAATGTTCCAGACATTCTACTGGAATGAGACAATAGTCTGATTTTCATTCAATCAGTCCTACTATGTGTGTGGCACTGTGCTACTGATGCTATTTCCTATTATACCCAGCAATATTAAAGTGGAATTTTCCTCTCTGAGAAATGAAATAAAAGTAGTGATCGGCCAGAAGCCAACCGTACAGAGAGGAATTACAGAAAACACTAAACACAAGGGCCACCTTCCTCTCCAGCTGCTCATGTTGTGGCCAGTAAGAAAGGAACACAACCACCATGGTGTGCTTCCTTCCTTGATCTGTCCTGCATCCTGGGACTCTTGCTGACCTCAATTTTTATTAATCTCCCAAGTATGCAAGTCAGCATGCATCCAATGTCCTTTCAGAGCCTACTTCCTTTTGCTATTTTAAGCCTGGGGGTTAAGATATGCACATTAATGCAATGTTTATCTTAGAGAAGAAGCCATCTAATAGTAGTTGTATTGGAAGAAGACACTGGATTCTAAAGATTACTGCCAACACTAGTATTTCAAGAAAATAATTTTCAGTTCTGGTAGTATTGGGTTTCTGGCTTAGATCTCAAAGTCCTTTGCTTCAACCCTTTTTGTATAAAAGAGCTGAACTTTAGGTAGGCAACAAGATCAGAAATATATTCTGAACATTAATACTATGTTGGTGATAATATTACTAGCTTAAGATTAATATTTTGAAAGCTTACTGTTTTTCACATATGTAAAAGTATCATAGCACTATTTATATCTTTTACTTATGTTTATCCCTTTGTACTTCTATCTTTTGGAACCTATACAAATATTCTGAATAACTTAAAGCACATTATGTAGATCTGGCCAATTTATCAATCTAAAAGTATTTAGTTGAATTTAACCAACTCAAGAAATAACAAAAATGCTCTTTCTTGACAGCTTTAAAATAATGACATTTGATCAATTAGGAAAAGGGTAAGAATTCCCACTCCCAAATCTGCCATACAATAAGGAAATTCATGTATAATACTAGAGTTTAAAGGCGTCAAATATTACTCCTTTTTACAGATGTTCTTGGCCACCAACCAATAGTCATGATTCTAGCTATCAACTACCAGAAAAGGAATATATGAAATAATTAGGAAGCTCATTCCAACGACAGGCGAATGTCCAGATTTAAGAGATCCTCCAAGTCCCACTTCTCTTAGTTCATGACTGGTTTTTCCAGTCCCAAAGATTGGTACAAAGACTTGATTTTCATTCTTTGCCCCAATTTAGCCATACAGGGGAATGGATGCAAGGCCTACTCTCTAAATTGAGTACTAGAGGGTAGCATCTTAATCCAATTTAACTCAATTCAATAAACATTTGAGTACCTATCATGTGCTAGCAACGATGCAGGAACAAACAAGAATCCTGTACTTAAAGAGGTCATAGTTTAGAAAAGAAGAAATAAAATATCATTTGACAAATTTTTATATGTGCAAAAAACAGAGGCAGACCAGAAGACAAAATGATTAACTTTTAATAGCATTTTTCTCACCGTTACTGAAGAGATTTTAAATTCTTAGGGAATTTCTTTTTGTGGAAAAACATCTAATTTTCCTTTACTTGTTATGTAAACACGAAGTATATGCATGCCTCAACTTATTACCTCTCCAATTATCAGCCTTTAAGCCTAATTATCACTGTCTCTGTTAAATGGTCCTGAATGTATCATTTCTATTCCTAACTTGAAAATAATCACTATCACACTTATTACAGAGATAATCTTGTAGCTAAATAATCCTTAACTTGTCCTTTTTCTATACCAAGTTATGAAGAATTACACTAAAATAATCATTATTCACAGTGTCTCACATGTGAATTTTACTATACATTTTCAAATTATGACGAACAAGAAAAATATCTCAGTGTTTATTGCTGAGTTTACACTGTCAAAAAAAAAAAAAGATGACAAATGCCATACAGGAAAAAGGGAAGAAAAACTATCAAAACTCTTTCTCACAGCAATTTCTCAGCTTCATCACAAGCAACCAGACTATTAGTGAAGACAGTATTCAGATATATCTTATACATGATTTTCAGATACATTATATACATGGTCTTATATTAACTAAGAACCTGAACTTGTATCCTAATTTTACTATAATTTTCAGAGTTCCACAATTCATATCTTTCCATATTACTCACTTGTAAACAGTTTTTTTTCCTAATGGAGAGAAACCCTTATCTGAAACTGTAATTTGGGCAATACATAAAATAATTTTTGTTGAATTGAATTTTTATTAGTCACTTCAACAAAAAGATTTATGAAACATCTATTTTGTAATATACGTTGGTGAAAAGATAAATATTATCCCTGCCTCTCTAGAAAAGGAAACAGATGATTATTTCAAAGTACTATAGTGATAGGAGAATGAGATGTCCAGAATATTAAAGTAGTATCAACTAGGGATACACTGCCCAACTGAGGATTAAGGGGGAAGATAAGACACAAACTAAAGGATGAATACTGTTCAACCAAGCAAACCAACGTGAAATCACAAGCCCTTCCATTCTGGAAGTTTTTCAAAATTCAGAGCAGTATAAAGATAAAAACGACAGACATTCATAATCCTACCACCCAGAGATAATCACTGTTAACATTTCAGCATGTTTTATTTATAGATTCCTTTTTAAAATTAGGGGGTGGGATGGCAATTACTTTTTTTTTCCTAACTGGTAAATACTTTTTTTAAATTTTTTAAAATTATATACAATTTTTAAAGGTTACTTTCTATTTACAGTTATTAAAAAATATTGGCTATATTCCCCGTGTTATACAACACATCCTTGAGCCTATCTTACACCCAATAGTTTGTACCTCCCACTCCCTGACCCCTATATTGCCCTTCACCCCTCCCAACTGGTAACCACTAGTTCATTCTCTATATCTGTGAGTCTGCCTCTTTTTTGTTATATTCACTATTTGTTGTATTTTTTAGATTCCACATATAAGTGATATCATACAGTATTTGTTCTTCTCTGATTTGTTTCACTTAGCATAATACCCTCCAAGTCCATCTATGTTGTTGTAAATGGCAAAATTTCATTCTTTTTTATGGCTGAGTAGTATTCCATTGTGTGGGGGTGTGTGTATACCATATCTTCTTTATTCACTCATCTGTTGATGGACACTTAGGGTGCTTCCATATCTTGGCTATTGTAAATAAAGCTGCTATGAACATTAGGGTGCATATATCTTTTCAAATTAGTGTTTTTGGTTTTTTTGGATATATACCCAGGAGTGGAATTGCTAGGTCATATGGTAGTCCTTTTTAGTTTTTTGAAAAACCTCCGTACCATTTTCCACAGTGGCTACACCAACTTACATTCTCACCAACAGTGTACAAGGTTTTCCTTTTCTCCACATCCTTGCCAACATTTGTTATTTGTGTTCTTTTTGATGATAGCCATTCCAGCAGGTGTGAAGTGAAATCTCATTGTGATTTTGATTTGCATTTCCCTGATGATTAGTGATACTGAGTATCTTTTCATGTGCCTGTTGGCCATCGGCACGTTCTCTTTGAAGAAATGTCTATTCAGTTCTTCTGATCATTTTTTAATTGGGTTGTCTGTTTTTTTGATGTTGAGTTGTATGAGCTGTTCATACATGTTGGATATTAATCCCTTGTCAGTCATATCATTTGCAAATACTTTCTACCATTCAGTAGGTTGTCTTTTTGTTTTGTCAATGGTTTCCTTTGCTGTGCAAAAGCTTTTAAGTTTAATTAGGTCCCATTTGTTTCTTTTTGCTTTTATTTCCTTTGCTTTAGAAAACAGATCCAAAAAAATATTGCTGCGTTTTATGTCAGAGTGTTCTACCTATGTTCTCCTCTGGGAATTTTTATGGTATCCAGCCTTATATTTAGGTCGTTAATTCATTTTGAGTTTATTTTTGTATATGGTATTAGAAAATGTTCTAATTTTATTCTTTCATGCATAGCTATCCCATTTTCCCAGCACCACTTATTGAAGATACTGTCTTTTCTCCATTGTATATTCTTGTCTCCTTTGTCATAGATTAATTACCATAAGTGTATGGGTTTATTTCCAGGCTCTCTATCCTGTTCCATTGAGCTATGTGTCTGTTTTGTGCCAGTACCATACTGTTTTGATTACTGTAGATTTGTAGTATAGTCTGAAGTCAGGGAGCGTGATTCCTCCAGCTCTGTTTATTTTTTATTTCCATCACATTTTAAAAAATGGAATTATCTATTATACATAAGGAACAGAAGTCCTTATCAGGAAAAACATAATATCCAAATAACCTTTAAATTTGATCCTTTATTAGTATAAAAATATATCTGTCCTATTCTCCCATGTTGCATCTGGAATTAGAGAAACTTTCAAAGCCTCTACTTGGGAATGGGACACAGTTCTACTTTCAAATACTACAAACCTATCTGAATTATCTTTCATTTTCTCTCTCTCCTCCAACCCCAAACAAAGGCTCAACTATTGGAGAAAGAATACCTGGCCCTCTCTCATTGATATACACTGGCAACTAAAGCTCTTGTTCCTTTCCAATTCCTCCCCTCCTCCACTCCAGAGAATCTTCTGCTATGGACAGCCTAGCTCTTTATCTTTTCTAACAATGCTGTTATTGGGAAAGTGTGTCCACTTGGGTTTAGGCTTCTGAAACTTAATATTGACTTTTCTATTGCATCATTCATTCCTGAGACATTAAATGCCAGTGACTAAATTAAAAATATATAAGGCAGTTAAGTAAACGTAGAGGAAAAAAACTTGACTAAGATAAAGAAAGATTATCTTTCTTCAATATTAATAAAACAAGGCAAAATTGAACTGAAAATTCTGCTTTTATTTGTGATAAGAAAATTAACTTTAAGCATTTAAATTTAATGCCACTTCTCAGGAACACAATCACCTAATAAATCAAGAGAAATATATTAAAAATTGATTTACTCATTTAATAGACATTTACTAAGTACCTACTATGGGGCAATATTGTGCTAGGAACTGGAAATCCAAAGTCCCTGACACAAGGAGCTCACAGTCTGGAAGGGAGACAAACATTCAGACATTTCCAGTGACAGTGTGACAGATATATGAAAGAAATAGAAAGGGCACCTAATCCAGATGAGCATAGGCAGGGGAAATTAGGTAAGACTTCCCAAAGGAGATTATCTCTGAGATAAATTGTGAAGCATATGAAAGGGTTTGCCATATTAAAAAAAAAATAGTTAGGATACCATTCCTAGTAGACATAGCAGCGTATACAAAAGCATAGGAAGCATTACTATGTCCACATGCTATACAAATAAAGTTGTAACGGTTGCTCAGTGCAGGATTCAGGAGAAAGGGTAGGTTGGAGTTTGTTTCTAGGTTTGTTTTTATTTTTGCTTTTGTTTTGGTGTTTAAAGTTGATAGTCTCTAAACCAAGATCAAATAATTAACACAGGCAAAGAAACCAAATACTCGACTTGATTTATTGAAAATGTTATTTTAAATTGGACATTAAACTATGATCAGAAGCATGTTTTTTAAATAAAATTGATAATAGAGTTAATAGAAAAATTAATACAATTCACATGACCTTGAAATTCTACCTAGAAAATACAGATGCTATAACCTCAGATGCTCACAAATTAAGAAGTTTTCCATTTACTACATCATCAATGTTAGAGACTAAATAAACTCAGTAGAAATAACTTCATATAAGAATGAAATATTTAACTCAGTTAACAATTCTCAAGAAAGAACATCTCTCATAGGCAAGTATTTCTTAAAGCTTATCCATGGGCAATTTACATCAGAATAACTTTGGGTGCTTCTGAAAATATTTGATTCCTAGGTCCCATCTCCAAAGATTCTGGCCCAGTAAGTTGGGTTGAGGACACGGAATCTGTATTTTTAACAAGAGACTGATACAGGTGATCTGTGCATCACCTATTTCAAAATTGATTCCCATACTTTATGTTATTCTAACTATAGTCCTTATCTTTCCTAAAAGAAAAACATCTTAACGTTTTTATGTTATTGATTTTTAATATTTAATAATATTTAATGGCTTAAATATCTATAATTATTTAGCAAACAAAACATAGCACTATATTAGGATAGATCCTAAATGAACAAACATGACATCCACTGTTTAAAAACAAAAACCTACCATTTATTTAGTGTTTACTACATATCAGATACTATGCCAAGTATTTTATATAATTATTTAATTTACTCCTCATATCAACTCTGAGATATGTGCATTTAACCTCTATTTACATATGAAAACGCTGCAGCAAAGTGAAGTTAAATAACACTGAAATTTACACAGCTATTAAGCAGCAGAGTCAGAATTCTAACCCAGGCTATCTCTCCAAAGCATTTTCTTTTTGCATTCTGCTATAACCCATCTCTAATTTGTCCAGGTTGCCAAATGAAATGTTTGCCCCAATTCTAATTACCACAAAAAAGAATAAGAGCACCATATCCAAACTCAAAATTGGTACTATAGACAGAAGATTTTAAGAGTAAACCTGATCAAGCCAAAAATGAAGTATTTGTGTCACCAACAATACATGCAAATTCTGCTTCATATTTAGGCTTCTTTAAGTTCATTCAGAAAAGACTGAGTAGGTAGCATGTGATTCTATGTCTGACAGAAAATAGCTGGGGCGATAGCTACTGTGTCAGGGTGAGAATTCCTGCACTGGCAATGCCCTAAGCCAGGTGGTTTAAGTCTTTCTCTGGCCAAGTAACAAATAGCATGCTTTCTCCATGCTCTCTCTTCTACAGACCTGATAACTCACAAATTTCCAACAAATTCTGTTTTAGTGTTAAAGACAGGGAAATATTTATCCAGTTTCTATTTTCTAAGCATAAAAAAGTTCATTCGTTTTTTTTAAAATATATTTATTAAATGCCTCGAGTGCTAGAGACTTGACTAGAGCAAGATCTCTATCCTTAAACATCTCACAGTCTAGAGGGGGTACAGACATGAGAATAATTGCAATACAGTATGACAGATCTTACAATGTAGACTCAGTGGGAACACAGTGGAGGAGAAAGCATTATTACTGCACTTTTTTGATCAAAAAGTGATGGGTAATATCTTCATAGGTCTTACTATGTCGCAGATACTCACTGAGGGCTTTCCCGTATTAACTTATTTAACCTTCACATTAGCCCTATGACGTGGATACCTTCCCCATTTTACAGATAAGGATACCGAATTTTCCCAAATCACAAAGCTAGTAAATGGCAGGGCTGGGATTTAAGTCCAGGCAGGTTGGCTTCCCTGTGCTTCTTGACCACTACATTATACTGCGTCTTACAATGGGCAAGGCGTGGAATTGTAAATCTCTGTCCCTTAGCAGTTATGGAACCATGGACAGATTACTCACCCTGGTACTTCCTTTAATTTCTTTATTATTTAAATAAGAGGCTGGACTAAATGTGTTGTATTCTGCACCAGCATAATACTAAAATAGGTAATACTGAGGACTCTGACTCAAATTCAAGCCCAGCAACTAATTGGTTGAAAAAGCTTTAAGCAAGTCAGTCAACACTCCAAGCCTAAGTATCCAAACCATTCTGAATGCTAACACTAAAAATTTCTGGGTTTCTAAATATGCCATATAATCATAAATTTCCAAAGAACATCTAAAAGGAAACTCTTCCAACTCCATACCTCACTGTTAACCAGTCCAATCAGATAGCTGTCTCTCCTACTTCCCTCAACTACTCAGTCTTTGAAGAGTATTCCCTCATTGGCAAAACCAAATAAAAACCGACTAATGTTCACTTATATATTCGTCCATTTATTTATTCATTGATTCATGGTTTATAAATCAGTAGGTACATTATATGCTATAAAAATTATAAATTACATTATGTGCTAAATAAATAAAACTGTATAAAGATATAAAGAATATAAAGAAAAATAAGGCATAAAGCAAACCCTCAGAGAGCTAACAGTGTACTTGGAAGTGGGAAAGATAAATGTTCACATAACATTCCATGTGACAACTTATGTAATAAATTATGGAATGGGTTCTAGGGGAGAAGAGAGTAAAAGTATTCCAGACAAGAGGAATACCATGGTGTTCCAGAACTCAAGGAAGATCTGTATGGCTAAAACATGGAACGTATGAAGGAAGTAGCAGGAAAGAAGGAAGAAAGTGAAGACACGGACCAGATTATAAAAGGCCTTTGTTGCCATTCTCAAAAGAGTGGACTTTATCCTACAGATGATAGGAAGCTCTTTAAGGATCTTAGGCAGAAAAGGATCTTAGACAGAAAAATGATATGATAAGACAAGCAGTTAAAAAAATCTGTAATGTGGAAGATGCTGGGGCAAGACTGGTGGCAGAGAGCCTAGTTATCTTAGCTGATAAGAGGTGATAAGAGCCTGAATTATGATAGCTGCAGTAATGATGGATAAAAGGAAACAGTTCCAAGAGATATATAAGAGAAAAAATACATTGACTTACTAATTATTCTGAGGCAGAGAATGAAGAAGATAAATATGTGTAGGACTCTGGCTTGATGGATAGTGGCAACATTCAACAATATATGGAAAACAGTAAAAAGAAGCAGGCTGAGAGAATACCTAAAGAATTTTATTTTGAAAATAATAACAGTGGTTAAGAATGTAACTTTGTACTCAGAAGTGTCATTTAATATGTGTGGCCTTGGGCAAATTTCTTAAATTCCCTAAAGTCTCAGTTTCCCCATCTATAAAACTAAGATAATAAAAGAACCAACTCAAAATTTGAATTGTTCCAAGGTTTAAATCAGCTAACACATATAAAGCACTTAGAATAGCGGTAAGTAATTCCTCAACAAATGGTGGCTATTAAAATAATTTCATTGAATTTGAAGTGGTGGGAGGATGTCTGAAGGCAGATAAATCAGAAAAGAGTTGGCAATATAGGCTTGGGACCAGGCGAAAGTCTGATTAAGGATTGTGTTTCTTTAAAAGGTTATGTAGAGTTAGAAGAACACAATCAATAGCTCTCTAAAGAAATATCAATATTTCAAAGTCTTCCAGACTTTTCACTGATCCACTTATTACCCTATATGTGCTTCAACTATTACTGAGTCCCAGTTTATAACTCTAGAAACCTTTTTTCCAATACATCAAACCATTTCCCAACTCTTTTGAAGTATCCTTATATTCAATACATTCTTGAAACTGTTTTTATTTGTATAAATCTGTGTTGATGTTTTGTCTATTTCAGTTCCCCTAGAAAACTGTAATACCCTAAAAGACCCTATAGGGGTCTACATATAAACTAAAATGTTTCTTCACTGACACCCAAATACCACCCAGTCATAATGGAAAAGTTATTGATGATTTCTATGTTCATGTATAATCTTGACTCCTTTTTAGGAGCTATTAGGACCCATGAGCAGTATTAGTCCCAGGAAAACCTGACCCAAAATGGGTTTTGAAAAAGACCATGTCCCATGGCTTCTGTCTGGTGGCACTGCTTGCCACAATCTCTGTCAGAGTCCTCCTACATGATAATCTAACAGTCTACTGTTTAGCTTTAAGGTTCTCATTTATTTAAATTGTCAAAATGTTCTTCTCTTATTAATATTTCCTTTCCACTTTACAGAGAATTAGAGGATGCCAGAGCTTCTTCAGGAAACACAATGATGCTTTTCAGGCCTGAGGCAAGGGCAATCACAAAGACAGAGATGCTTGTCCTCAAAAAAATCATAATGATGATGCAATATTCAACAAATGTGAAATGAAGATGATGAGAAAAGACTGAGGAGCAGCTAGGTTAACAAGTGAGTAGTTATCATACCCCAAGATGTCACTGCTCTAACTCTACTTTGATGCCTGCTGAAACACTTGTAAGATAAGGAGCTTGATCTGCACTGTGCCATTCCAAAACAATTCTCACATTAATAAAAAGATCTAAAAATGAAACTTGTGCTATTCAAATCCAAGCAAATTAAAATCACACAAAGCAAAGAGTATTTGTGAGATTAACACGGTGTTTTAATGTATAGTTCTTATTTTAAAATTAGTTGAACACAAAAGCAAAATATTCTCCCTGTCTGCAAAAACTATGTCTATAGAAAAAAAAAAACTGATTCAGACTCTTTCTGACCTAATGGAAAATTATCCTAGTTATAACAAAATTTATTCCTTTTCAACAAATAATTATTTGAGTACTTTTATGTGCCAGATACTGAATAATCGCTGTCCTAGGAACTGGGGATATAGCAGGCAAATAAAAAATTCAGAAATACTGATTGGTGTAAAGGGATTGAGAAGACAAAGAGTAAACAGGTATATGAGTAAACATACAGTATGTGAGATGATGATAAGTGCGATGAAGAAATAGAAAGCAGGAAAGGAGAATAAGGCATATCTGGATTTCCAATGTTAATTAGGTAGCCAGAGAAGACCTCATGAAGAAGGTGACATGTGAATAAAGACCTGAAGGAAGTGAGGTAGTGGACCATGAAGCTATTTGGGTGAATCAGTTTTCCAGACAAAGAGAACGAGTGCAAAGAATAGACAGGTAAGCAAAGGAGGAAGTGTAGAAACCGGTAAGAAGCTATTGTAATAAGCCAAGCAAGAGATGATAATGGCTGAACTAGATGAGAAATGGTGGAATTCTGGATGTGTTGTGAATGTAGAGCCAACAGAATTTGCTGAAGGATGGAATGTGGGATGTAAGAGAAAAAGAGAAGTTGAGGATGATGCCAAGGTTTTTAGCCTGAGCAACTGGAAGGACAGCATTTCCATTACTACTCAAGACAGATGAAAAATGAGAATCCCACTGGTATTTAACAAGGAGGTTACTGAAGACCTTCACAAGAGCAGTTCATAGAGTGGTGGGAGGCGATTTAAGAAACTGTAGCAGGAAAGAAATTGAAGCATAGACAATTATACTCCCGGAGACTGGGAAAGAAAGCAGAGAATTAGAGCAGAAGCTGCAGGGAGAAGTAGGCTGAAAAAAAGAAATCAGTTATTGTTTACCTTGCAGACTAGACTAGTAAAGTGAAAATAAATACCTAATCTTGTCTTTTCAAATTATTTCACCATATCCCATTTGTGAAGTTTGTTGGTTTTGCCTCCTTCCCTATAAGCAGCAAGTTAGTAAAATACTGAAGTAATTGGACTCATTCAAGTCAAATTTCAACAGTATAACAATAATTCCTCAAACAAATTAACTGCAAGAACATGTATAAAATAAGCAACAGATCTTTTTCATCAGAAAGGCAGGTGGAACATTCACTAGGAAAAGAGTTTAGTAGTTTGATCAGCAATAAGAATCATTTCTTTTATTAAAATCTCTGGTTACATAAGAAGTACACAAATATTTTTAAACTGTATCATGGTATCAGTTCTCTCACCATGAAATTTTAATTCCTGTGGTCTGGTAGACATAGATCTGCTGGAGACAGGAAGCAAAGAATTCCATTCAGCTGAATGAATGAATGAATCATTATGGTAAACTAAATATAATTTCCAGAGTCAGGTCAGGACATCAGGGATAACAACAATGCGACTCTCTTCATAAGGGCATGAAGTTTTTTGGGTTTTGTTTTATTTTCCAAGAGTGAAAAAAGATACTGATTTGGGGCTTCATTCAAAATATTCCACTAGAATCTGTTCCATGATAGTATGGAATAAATCTTGTCTTTTTCCCTGTTGTTTTCCCAGGGTCTGTCATTGTGCTGAATGCCTAATATGAATTCAACAAATATTTTTAGTGAATAAGTGAATGAATGAAAGCATGCAATAATTAGTTAAGTGAATAAATGAACAAATAGCACCTTAGTCCTATGAAACATTAGACAATACATCACAGGAAGAGTCTCAACTAATACTTCTACAATAAAAACCACCACACCTAACTCTACTTGTACCACATATAGAACACTTTAAACACTACACATATGCTGTCTATGTTGATTATCCAAACGAAACATTATTACTAACCTCACTGGTAAAGAAAAACATTAATTTGACTCTGTTTTAGAAGCACTAGGGGCTTCCAAAAGTTACTGTTCTTAAAAGTAAGACTACCTTTATTTCAAGAGAATAATCACGAAGAAATCTGTGAAGTAACCATAAATATGAATGCTGGTGTTGAAGACTCAGAGGTGTATCATTTAAACAATATAAATTGGATTAGTCTTTAGACCGATGTGCCCTTCTAGAACAAGAGAAAGATTTTCTACATACATATTAATGTCTCCCACTATTCAATACTATTCAATATTTTTATTTTTTGTCTGAGTAATAGAGACTACACCACACCAGAAGGTAGAGAATTCCCCTAAAAGAAACAGATGATTCTTTCTGTCAGTCATCCTGGGGCAGGCCTGAGATTGGACATGAAATGGAGCTTTTCTGAAATCCAGGATTTCTATAGATTTCTCTATGGTGTGGATTGAGCTTGACCTGCCACATGATGCCACATGGGAACAAACTGATATGGGGAAAAATAGCTTGGAGAACTTCAAGACCACCTTTATTTATCAGCACATCTTTAGAATAACAATAGTTCAGAGTGTGAACAACTAGTAGAGGGCAGAAAGAACCACCAAGACATATTAGCAAAAATAAAAATTCCTTTGGTAGTCCCAGACATTAACTGGGTAAAGGAAACTAGTAGAAAAAAAATTAACCACCCTATCTGTGGAATGGAAGCTTATAGTCATATTTTGGATCTTATATTGGGAATTTATTATTTTTCCTATCTTCTGGAAAATGTCCTATTTAACCTTTTGGCTAGAGTTTTTTGGTCCAGCGATGAGTATCTGACTCAATGTGAACCAATCAGCATCAGTATCTCTCCCCTGGGTTCTTAAACTTGATATATGGGACACATCTAGTTTCCATGTCTCTCTAGTAGAGAAAATTTGAGGCTCTAGAGCTGATGGAGACCATATCTCTCACCGTAAGAAAAATATCTGCAGGAGAATGAGTCAAGAATCACAGAAAATAACCAAGGAGAGATGTAATGAGTGACAAATAATAATTATCCCTCAAATCTATGTATGGTCTAGCACTTCTTGTGGTTTGATTACCAAAGCCAATAACCTTTTCTTTTCCCAAAGTTAGTTTAAACTGTATTTCTGTCTCTTACAATTCTAAAACCAGTGTCCCTTCACTAACCACTACCCTGTGCTGAAATTACTATGTTATGGGCATTTTGACATTTACTGGTATATTTATAAAATATATTCAAAAGAGTCGACAATGAATGGGTTAGGAGTTTGCAGAACTAGCAAATGGGCTAATCTTACATAACTCATAAAGTTTCTATTCAACATAATTTGTTAATAAAGGACTTGTGGTACAACTCATACTTGATCCGGAAGCTTTATCTTCACTCGACAAATACTTATTTGGTGTGACAACTGTGTAAAATAAAACACAATACCAGTGCTCTGTGCATATGAATCACCTGGGGAATCTTGTTAAAATGAAAATTCTAATTCAGTAGGTCTGAAGTGGGGCCCTAGATTCTGCACTTCCCACAAGCTCCCAGGTGATGCCAATGCTGCTGGTCTGCAAACCCCATTTTTGAGTAGCAAAGTACTAAACACTCTGGGAAATAATAAAAGCATATTAATCATTCTTGAGAAGCTTTTAAAGAAGAATGAAATAAATATTAAATGATACCTTAGTGTATATAAAATTTTATAACAACCAAGGAATATGTGCAACAGACATTTGTATCCCATCTTTGAGCCAATCAAAACTTACTTAAGCAGCATTTAGTAAAGAGGAAAAGGATTGGTTAGGTAGGGGTCAGGAATTGGATGGAAACAAGCCACAGGGTAAGGTTCATGCATGGATAAAAGCCAGTCTTGTTGAATACATTACACAAATTCTATAAAGTATTTTTAGGGAATTCCCTAGCAGTTCAGTGGTTAGGACTCTGAGTTTCCACTGCAGGGGGCATGGGTTCGATCCCTGGTTGGGGAACTAGGATCCTGCAAGCTGCACAGCACAGCCAAAAAAAATTTTTTTAAGTATTTTTACAATTTACAAATATCAGAATGGCTACTTCAAATTGGCTATATCAAAACATCCATTTCAGAGAGACATATTCACAAATAAGTAGAATATAAACATTTGTCCAATACACATTTATTAATTTTCTACTCTATGCCAGGAGGTGTTCTAGGCACTAAAGTAGAAAACAAAATACCAACAAAAATCAGACTATAGTAAGTACCAAAATCGGTACTTATTTTAGGTTTAGAACCCTGGGTACAAAAAAATACGTACATTAGGAATTCAGAGGAAAAAATATCATTTCTGACTGAGGTTACCAAGGAAGACCCATGAAGGAGATGGCAACTAGTCTTAGCAAGGGAATAAGATTTCCAGAGGTGGAAATAAAGAATAAGGCATTTTAAGTTGAGGGGATGGCATGAGTGGAGAAAGAAAAGCAGCAGTTTAAATAAGAGATTGAAAAGAACTCAGATTGGCTGAATAATAAGGTCATACATAATAGGGCAATTGCAAATGATGAGGTTAAAAAGATAGGGTTGATTCAAATCATCTGTTCTAGGTTCAGGGCATTTGCACTAGCCAGATTTTTACCCTATGCGAGAATTCTCTTCCCCCAGATCTTTGAATGGCATTCTCCTCATCATTCAGATTTCAGGCTAAAAGTCCATCTTCAAAGAGGTTTTCCCTGAACACTCTTTCTAAAGAACCCAAATCTTAATTTACATTAGTCATCTTTTTGTTAATTTATTAACTATCTATTTCCCCTAAAATATAAGCTCCACTTCCACTTTTAGTCATTATGGAACAGTGATTAGATTTACTCTCCTGCATAAAACCTGAACAAAATATGTGAATCCACAGTTTTCGTACATTTGATATAAGGCAATGCAGGACAGTGATCCCTGAGAGAGGGAAACAAAGTGGTCTCCCTAAATGTCCCAGCTTACTGTTTAGAGAATGACTGTAGCGCAGAAAGGGGGACTCCCGGCATAGCTTGCTGGTCTCCTTAAGTTGAACAGATGAAGTTAGGAGTACAGACTACCTTAGGCGGAGCGAGATAGTTAGAGTTGGCAAGGCAGCCCAAAGACGAAAGAGATGCACAGAGAAGGAGATAAGTAGAGGGACCCCTCCAGTCTTTAGCTGGATAATGATTAAGTGTGTAAAAAAAGATGAAGATGTGTAAAGAAACTACCTGAGGCAAAGGGGAGTGGACACCTGAAAGGAGTAGAGAAATAATCCTCAGAAGTCAAACATAGCCAGGAATTCTACATTTTCCCATCAGTTAAGAGTGAAAACCCTCATAATTCACAGGGCATTGGATAGAGTACTCAGAAATGCATTGCCTTGGTGTGGGGCAAGATTAGCCCTAGTTTAAAGGCTGCTTTGTTCCTTAAAAACAAGATTTGGAGGGATCAAACTGTTTCCAAGTAACTTAACTATGTCCTAAAAAAAAGAAAGCTCAAGAATATTTATAGGAATTAAAAAATATCCAGTACTCAACAAGTTAAAATTCACAATGTTTAGCAGCTAATAAAAAATTATAAGGCATGCAATAAAGCAGAAAACTACAACCCATAGTGAAGATTTAAAAATCAATCATGAATAATCATTAGAGAAATGCAAATCAAAACTACAATGAGATATCATCTCACACCCATCAGAATGGCCATTATCAAAAACTCTAGAAACAATAAATGCTGGAGAGTGTGTGGAGAAAAGGGAACCCTCTTGCACTGCTGGTGGGAATGTGAATTGGTACAGCCACTATGGAGAACAGTATGGAGGTTCCTTAAAAAACGAAAAATAGAACTACCATATGACCCAGCAATCCCACTACTGAGCATATACCCTGAGAAAACCATAACTCAAAAAGAGTCATGTACCAAAATGTTCACTGCAGCTCTATTTACAATAGCCCAGAGATGGAAACAACCTAAGTGTCCATCATCGGATGAATGGATAAAGAAGATGTGGCACATATATACAATGGAATATTACTCAGCCATAAAAAGAAACGAAATTGAGTTATTTGTAATGAGGTGGATAGACCTAGAGTCTGTCATACAGAGTGAAGTCAGAAAGAGAAAGACAAATACCATATGCTAACACATATACATGGAATTTAAGAAAAAAAATGTCATGAAGAACCTAGGGGTAAGACAGGAATAAAGACACAGACCTACTAGAGGACGGACTTGAGGATACGGGGAGGGGGAAGGGTAAGCTGTGACAAAGTGAGAGAGAGGCATGGACATATATACACTACCAAACGTAAGGCAGATAGCTAGTAGGAAGCAGCTGCACAGCACAGGGAGATCAGCTCGGTGCTTTGTGACCGCCTGGAGGGGTGAGATAGGGAGGGTGGGAGGTAGGGAGATGCAAGAGGGAAAAGATATGGGAACATATGTATATTTGTAACTGATTCACTTTGTTATAAAGCAGAAACTAACACACCATTGTAAAGCAATTATACTCCAATAAAGATGCAAAAAAAAAAAAATCAATCATGAAAAACTGACCCAGAAATAAAACAGATAAGCAGAAATAGTAGACAAAGACAAAACAATTATTATAACTATATTCCATACTTCAAGAAGGCATAGGAATAAGTAATCATTTTAGAGAGACGCAGACCTCACTACTATCTGTACAGAAGTCTAAAGAATTATAAGGGAATATTATGAATATTATGTTGGAATACTATGCCAACATATTAATAACATACTAAATGGACATATTTCAAGAAAGACATAAATGATTAAAATTGAAACAAGAAGAAATAGAAAATCTGAATAGATATATAACAAGTAAAACAGATTAAATTAGTAATTTTAAATCTTCCTACAAAGAAAAGCCCAGATGCAGATAGCTTCACTATGAATTCCAGGAAACATTTTAAAAAGAGTTAATGTGACTACAGCATAAACTCTTTCAGAAAGCGGAAGGGAACACTTTGCTGCCACTATGGGGGCAAAACCAGCATGGAGGTTTCTCAATAATTAGAAATAGAATTACCATGGGATCCAGCATCCCACTTCTGGGTATATATCTGAAGGAAAACAAATCGCTCTCTTAAAAAGATGTCTGCAGCTCCATGTTCATTGCAGCATTATTCACAACAGCCAAGACATGAAAACAACCTATCTATTTTCTGAATGAGTGCATATAGAAAAGGTGGGGTATATATATAATGGAATATTATTCAGCCATAAAAAGAAGGAAATGCTGCCATTTGTGACAACATGGCTGGACCTTGAGGGCATTATGCTAAGTGTAATAAATCAGACAGATTAAGACCAATACTCACTTATATGTGGAATCTAAAAAACCCTAACCCACAGAAACAGAGGGTAGAACAGTGACTGTCAGGAGATGGGGGTGGGAAAAAAGAGGAGATAATGGTCAAAGTGTATAAACCTCTAGTTATAACATTAATAAGTTCTGAGGAGCTACTATACAGCATAGCGACTATAATTAACAATACTGTATCCTGCTTTCTTGGCTTGGCAAGCCTGTGAGGACGTGAGGTGCCGGGGCCGTCTGGCCACCAGGAGCCAAAGCAGGTCTGAGGAGGGCACCAAGGTAGCCCTGGAGACACCTCAGTGCTGGGCAAATGACCACTGCCCTTGGCTCCCAAGTTCCTCCTCCCCCACCTGGGCCCCAGCCCCTGCCCGGCCTGTCCTGTGTGGTGCGCTAGCCCATGCTGAGGTGCGCTGCTGGGCAACACACTCCTTCAGGCTGTGCAGACCAAGATAAAGGTGTTAAGTGGATAAAATTTAAGACAGACATCGCAGAATTGACAGGAGGAGACAATCCGTGTGGCTGAAAGAGTCTTGGTTCTCCGGCCGGGTGTCAGGCCTGAGCCTCAGAGGTAGGAGAGCAGAGTTCAGGACATTGGTCCACCAGAGACTTTCCAGCCCCATGTAATATCAAATGGCGAAAACACTTTGATACTATGCGCTCATTCTCATAATGGAGATGGAGCACAAATCTCCATCTCAATGCTAAGACCCAGCTCCACTCAATGACCAGCAAGATACAGTGCTGGACATCCTATGCCAAACAACTAGCCACACAGGAACACAAACCCAAACATTAGCAGAGACGCTGCCTAAAATGATATTAAGTTCACAGACACCCCAAAACACATCACCAGACGTGGTCCTGCCCACCAGAAAGACAAGATCCAGCCTCATCCACCAGAACACAGGCACCAGTCCTCTACACCAGGAAGCCTACACAACCCACTGAACCAACCTCTCCCACTGGGAGCAGACACCAAAAACAATGGGAACTATGAAACTGAAGCCTATGAAACGGAGACCCCCAAACACAGTAAGTTAAGCAATATGAGAAGACAGAGAAATACATAGCAGATGAAGGAGCAAGGTAAAAACCCACCAGTCCAAACAAATGAAGAGGAAATAGGCAGTCTACTGGAAAAATAATTCAGAATAATCATAGTAAAGATGATCCAAAATTGTGGAAATAGAATGGAGAATATACAACAAATGTTTAACAAGGACCTAGAAGAACTAAACAGCAAACACAGATGAACAAGATAAATGACAATAAAAATTCTCTAGAAGGAATCAATAGCAGAATAACTGAGATAGAAGAATGGATAAATGACCTGGAAGATAAAATAGTGGAAATAACTACTGCAGAGCAGAATAAAGAAAAAAGAATAAAAAGAATTGAGGACAATCTGAGACCTCTGGGACAACATTAAACACACCAACATTTGAATTATAGAGGTCCCAGAAGAAGAAGAGAAAAAAAAGGAACTAAGAAAATATTTTAAGAGATTATAGTTTAAAACTTCCATAATATGGGTAAGGAAAGAGTCAATCAAGCCCAGGAAGCACAGAGTGTCCCATACATGATATATCTAAGAAGAAACATGCCAAAACACATATTAATCAAACTATGAAAAATTAAATACAAAGAAAAAATAAGAAAAGCAGAAGGGAAAAGGAACAATTAACATACAAGGGAATCCCCATAAGGTTAACAGCTGATCTTTCAGCAGAAACTCGTTGAGGCAGAAAGGAGTGACGGGACATATTTAAAGTAATGAAAGGGAAAAACCTACAACCAAGATTACTCTACCCAGCAAGGATCTAATTCAGATTTGACAGAGAAATTAAAACCTTTACAGACAAGTAAAAGCTAAGAGAATTCAGCATCACCAAACCAGCTCTACAACAAATGTTAAAGGAACTTCTCTAAGTGGGAAACAAAGAGAAGAAAAGGACCTACAAAAACAAACCCAAAACAATTAAGAAAATGGTCATAGGAACATACATATCGATAATTACCTTAAACGTGAATGGATTAAATGCTCC
Source organism: Phocoena phocoena (assembly GCF_963924675.1). Lineage (NCBI taxonomy): Eukaryota > Metazoa > Chordata > Mammalia > Artiodactyla > Phocoenidae > Phocoena > Phocoena phocoena. Next base: position 45,066,079 of record NC_089225.1, on the reverse strand, counting down.
AACCAAAAGACACAGGCTTGCTGAATGGATACAAAAACAAGACCCATACATATGCTGTCTACAAGAGACCCATTTCAGACCTAGGGACACATTCAGACTGAAAGTGAGGGGATGGAAAAAGATATTCCATACAAATGGAAATCAGAAGAAAGCTGGAGTAGGGCTTCCCTGGTGGCACAGTAGTTGAGAGTCCACCTGCCGATGCAGGGGACACGGGTTCGTGCCCCGGTCCGGGAAGATCCCACATGCTGCGGAGTGGCTGGGCCCATGAGCCATGGCCACTGAGCCTGCCTGTCCAGAGCCTGTGCTCCGCAACGGGAGAGGCCACAACAGTGAGAGGCCCACGTACCGCAAAAAATAAAAAAATATATAATAAAATAAAAAGAAAGCTGGAGTAGCAATACTCATATCAGATAAAATAGACTTTAAAATAAAGAATGCTACAAGCGACAAATAAGGACACTATATAATGATCAAGGGAGCAATCCAGGAAGAAGATATAACAATTGTAAATATTTATGCACCCAATATAGGAGCACCTCAATATATAAGGCAAACGCGAGCAGCTATAAAAGAGAAAATCGACAGTAACACAATAATAATGGGGGACTTTAACACCTCACTTACACCAATGGACAGATCATCCAAAATGAAAATAAATAAGGAAACAGAAGCTTTAAATTACACAATAGACCACATAGATTTAATCGATATTTATAGAACATTCCATCCAAAAACAGCAGACTACACTTTCTTCTCAAGTGCGCATGGAACATTCTCCAGGATAGATCATATCTTGGGTCACAAATCAAGCCTCAGTAAATATAAGAAAATCGAAATTATATCAAGCATCTTTTCTGACCACAATGCTATGAGATTACAAATGAATTACAGGGAAAAAAACATAAAAAACACAAACACATGGAGGCTAAACAATATGTTACTAAATAACCAAGAGATCACTGAAGAAATTAAAGAGGAAATCAAAAAATTACTAGAGACAAAAGACAATGAAAACATGACGATCCAAAACCTATGCAATGCAGCAAAAGCAGTTCTAAGAGGGAAGTTTACAGCTATACAAGCCTACATCAAGAAACAAGAAAAATCTCAAATAAACAATCTAACCTTATACCGAAAGGAACTAGAGAAAGAAGAACAAAGAAAACCCAAAGTTAGCACAAGGAAAGAAATCATAAAGATCAGAGCAGAAATAAATGACATAGAAACAAAGAAAACAATAGCAAAGATCAAAAAAACTAAAAGCTGGTTCTTTGAGAAGTTAAACAAAATTGGTAAACCATTAGCCAGACTCATCGAGAAAAAGAGGGAGAGGACTCAAATCAATAAAATTAGAAATGAAAAAGAAGAAGTTACAACAGACACTGAAGAAATACAAAGAATCCTAAGAGACTACTACAAGCAAGTCTATGCTAATAAAATGGACAACCTGGAAGAAATGGACAAGTTCTTAGAAAGGTATAACCTTCCAAAAGTGAAACAGGAAGAAATAGAAAATATGAACAGGCCAATCACAAGTAATTAAATTGAAACTTGTGATTAAAAATCTTCCAACAGGGCTTCCCTGGTGGTGCAGTGGTTGAGAGTCCGCCTGCCGATGCAAGGGACACGGGTTTGTGCCCCGGTCCAGGAAGATCCCACATGCCGCAAAGTGGCTGGGCCCATGAGCCATGGCCACTGATTCTGTGCATCCGGAGCCTGTGCTCTGCAATGGGAGAGGCCACAGCAGGGAGAGGCCCACGTAGCAGAAAAAAATAAAAAATAAAATAAAATAATCTTCCAACAAACAAAAGTCCAGGACCAGATGGCCTCATAGGTGAATTCTATCAAACATTTAGAGAAGAGCTAACACCCATCCTTCTCAAACACTTCCAAAAAATTACAGAGGAAGGAACACCCCCAAACCCATTCTATGAGGCCACCATCACCCTGATACCAAAACCAGACAAAGAAACTACAAAAAGAGAAAATTACAGACCAATATCACTGATGAATATAGATGCAAAAATCCTCAACAAAATACTAGGAAACAGAATCCAACCACACATTAAAAGGATCATACACCATGATCAAGTGGGATTTATCCCAGGGATGCAAGGATTCTTCAATATATGCAAATCAATCAATGTGATACACCATATTAACAAATTGAAGGAGAAATACCACATGATCATCTCAAAAGATGCAGAAAAAGCTTTTGACAAAATTCAACACTCTTTTATGATAAAAATTCTCCAGAAAGTGGGCACAAAGGGAACCTACCTCAACATAATAGAGGTCATATATGACAAACGCACAGCAAACATCATTCTCAATGGTGAAAAACTGAAAGCATTTCCTGTAAGATCAGGAACAAGAAAAGGATGTCCACTCTTGCCACTATTATTCAACATAGTTTTCGAAGTTCTAGCCATGGCAATCAGAGAAAAAAAAGAAATAAAAGGAATACAAATTGGAAAAGAAGAAGTAAAACTGTCACTGTTTGCAGATGACATGATACTATACAGAGAGAATCCTAAAGATGCCACCAGAAAACTACTAGAGCTAATCAATGAAATTGGTAAAGTTGCAGGATACAAAATTAATGCACAGAAATCTCTTGCATTCCTATACACTAATGATGAAAACTCTGAAAGAGAAATTAAGGAAACACTCAAAATTACCATTATAACAAAAAGAATAAAATACCTAGGAATAAACCTACCTAGGGTGACGTAAGACCTGTATGCAGAAAACTATAAGACACTGATGAAAGAAATTAAAGATGATACCAACAGATGGAGAGATATACCATGTTCTTGGATTGTAAGAATCAATATTGGGAAAATGACTATACTACCCAAAGCAATCTACAGATTCAATGCAGTCCCTATCAAATTACTAATGGCATTTTTTACGGAACTAGAACAAAAAGTCTTAAAATCTGTATGGAGACAGAAAAGACCCCAAATAGGCAAAGCAGTCTTGAGGGAAAAAGAAGTAGCTGGAGGAATCAGACTCCCTGACTTCAGACTATACTATAAAGCTACAGTAATCAAGACAATGTGCTACTGGCACAAAAACAGAAACATGGATCAATGGAACAAGATAGAAAGCCCAGAAATAAACCCACGCACTTATGGTCAACTAATCTATGTCAAAGGAGGCAATGATACACAATGGAGAAAAGACAGCCTCTTCAATAAGTGGTGCTGGGAAAACTGGACAGCTACATGTAAAAGAATGAAACTAGAACACTCCCTAACACCATACACAAAAATAAAGTCAAAATGGATTAGAGACCTAAATGTAAGACCAGACACTATCGAACACTTAGAGGAAAACATAGGAAGAACACTCCTTGACATAAATCACAGCAAGATCTTTTTTGATCCACCTCCTAGAGTAATGGAGATAAAAACAAAAATAAACAAATGGGACCTAATGAAACTTAAAAGCCATTGCACAGAAAAGGAAACCATAAAGAAGACGAAAAGACAACCCTCCGAATGGGAGAAAATATTTGCAAATGAAGCAACTGACAAAGGATTAATCTCCAAAATATACAAGCAGCTCATGCAGCTCAATATCAAAAATACAAACAACCCAATCCAAAAATGGGCAGAAGACCTAAATAGACATTTTTCCACAGAAGATATACAGATTGCCAACAAACACATGAAAGGATGCTCAACATCTCTAATCATGAGGGAAATGCAAATCAAAACTACAATGAGGTATCACCTCAGACCAGTCAGAATGGCCATCATCAAAAAATCTACAAACAATAAATTCTAGAGAGGATGTGGAGAAAGGGGAACCCTGTTGCACTGTTCGTGGGAAAGTAAATTAATACAGCCACTATGGAGAACAGTACGGAGGTTCCTCAAAAAACTAAAAATAGAACTATCATACGACCCAGCAATCCCACTACTGGGCATATACCCTGAGAAAACCATAATTCAAAAAGAGTCATGTACCACAGTGTTCACTGCAGCTCTATTTACATTAGCCAAGACATGGTGGCAACCTAAGTGTCCATCGGCAAATGAATGGATAAAGAAGATGTGGCACATATATACAATGGAATATTAATCAGCCATAAAAAGAAACGAAATTGAGTTATTTGTAGTGAGGTGGATGGATGTAGAGTCTGTCATACAGAGTGAAGTAAGTCAGAAAGAGAAAAACAAATACCGTATGCTAACACATATATATGGAATCTAAAAAACAAAACAAAACTAAAAGGTTCTGAATATCCCAGGGGTAGGACAGGAATAAAGATGCAGACATACAGAAGGGACTTGATGACACTGGGAGAGGAAGGGTAAGCTGGGACAAAGTGAGAGAGTGGCATGGACATATATACACGACCAAATTTTAAATAGACAGCTAGTGGAAAGCAGCCACATAGCACAAGGAGATCAGCTCAGTGCTTTGTGGCCACCTACAGGGGTGGGATAGAGAAGGTGGGAGGGAGATGCAAGAGGGAGGAGATATGGGAACTTATGTATATTTATAACTGATTCACTTTGTTATAAAGCAGAAACTAACACACCACTGTAAAGCAATTATATTCCAATAAAGGTGTTGCAAAAAAAAAAAAAAAAGAATCCAACAGCACATTAAAAGGATCATACACCATGATCAAGTGGGTTTTATCCCAGGAATGCAACGATTCTTCAATTCACACAAATCAAATCAATCAGTGTGATAAACCATATTAACAAATTGAAGAAGAAAAACCATACGACCATCTCAGGAGATGCAGAAAAAGCCTTCAACAAAATTCAACACCCATTTATAACCAAAAAAACCCTCCAGAAAGTAGTCATAGAGAGAACTTACCTCAATATAATAAAGGCTATATATGACAAACCCACAGCCAACATCATTCTCAATGGTGAAAAACTGAAACCGTTTCCACTAAGATCAGGAAAAAGACAAGGTTGCCCACTCTCACCACTATTATTCAGCATAGTTTTGGAAGTTTTAGCCACAGCAATCAGAGAAGAAAAAGAAATAAAAATCAGAAAAGAAGAAATAAAGCTGTCACTGTTTGCAGATGACAATATACTATACATAGAGAATCCTAAAGATGCTACCAGAAAACTACTAGAGCTAATCAATGAATTTGGTAAAGTAGCAGGATACAAGATTAATGCACAGAAATCTCTTGCATTACTCTACATTAATGATGAAAAACCTGAAAGAGAAATTAAGGAAACACTCCCATTTACCATTGCAACAAAAAGAATAAACTACCTAAGAATAAACCTACCTAAGGAGACAAAAGACCTGTATGCAGAAAATTATAAGACACTGATGAAAGAAATTAAAGATGATACAAACAAATGGAGAGTTATACCATGTTCTTGGATTGGAAGAATCAACATTGTGAAAATGACTATACTACCCAAAGCAACCTACAGATTCGATGCAATCCCTCTCAAACTACCAATGGCATTTTTCACAGAACTAGAACAAAAAATTTCACAATTTGTTTGGAAACACAAAAGACCCCAAAGATTGCCAAAGCAATCTTGAGAAAGAAAAACAGAGCTGGAGGAATCAGGCTCCCTGACTTCAGACTATACTACGAAGCTACAATAATCAAGACAGTATTGTACTGGCGCAAAAACAGAAACACAGATCAATGAAACAGGATAGAAAGCCCAGAGATAAGGCCACGCACATATGGTTACTTTATCTTTGAAAAAGGAGGCAAGAATATACAATGGAGAAAAGACAGCCTCTTAATAAGTGGTGCTGGGAAAACTGGACAGCTACATGTAAAAAAATGAAATTAGAACACTCCCTAACACCATACAAAAAAATAAACTCAAAATGGATTAAAGACCTAAATTTAAGGGCAGACAATATAAAACTCTTAGAGGAAAACATAGGAAGAACACTCCATGACATAAATCACAGCAAGATCCTTTTTGACCCACCTCCTAGAGAAGTGGAAATAGAAACCAAAATAAACAAATGGGACGTAAAGAAACTTAAAAGCTTTTGCACAGCAAAGGAACCCATAAACAAGAAACAAAGACAACCCTCAGAATGTGAGAAAATTTTTGCAAACGAAACAACTGACAAAGGATTAATCTCCAAAATATACAAGCAGCTTATGCAGCTCAATATCCAAAAAAAGCCCAATCGAAAAATGGGCAGAAGACCTAAATAGACATTCTCTAAAGAAGATAAACAGACTGCCAACAAACACATGAAATGATGCTCAACATGACTAATCATTAGAGAAATGCAAATCAAAACTACAATGAGGTATCGCCTCACACTAGTCAGAATGCCATCATCAAAATATCTACAAACAATAAATCCTGGAGAGTGTGTGGAGAAAAAGGAACCCTCTTGCACTGTTGGTGGGAATGTAAATTGATACAGCCACTATGGAGAACAGTATGGAGGTTCCTCAAAAATCTAAAAATAGAACTACCATATGACCCAGCAATCCCACTACTGGGCATATACCCTGAGAAAACCATAATTCAAAAAGAGTCATGTACCACAATGTTCGTTGCAGCTCTATTTACAATAGCCAGAGCATGGAAGCAACCTAAGTGTCCATCAACAGATGAATGGGTAAAGAAGATGTGGTACATATATACAATGTACATATATACAAATAAAAATAACAACTTTGTCAAGTAGAGTATTCTTGGGTGGCAATTTTTTTCTTTCAGCACTTTGAATATATAATTGCACTCTCTTCTGGCCTGCAAAGTTTCTGCTGAGAAATCCACTGATAGTCTTATGGGGAGTCCCTTGTACGTGAGGAATATCTTTTCTCTTGATGCTTTTAAAATTCTCTGTCTTTGATTTTAGGCAGTTTTATTATACTGTGTCTTGGATAAGATTGTTTGGGGTCAAAATTCTAGTGGAACCTAATAACTTCATGAATTTGGATGTCCAAATCTCTCCCCAGATTTTTGATGCTCCAATCCATTATTCCTTTAAATAAGCTCTCTACACCTTTCTCTCTCTCCTCTTCTGGGACTCCAATAATGCATAGGCTGTTTCCCTTAATTGAATCCCACAGTTCATGTAGGTTTTCTTTACTCTTTTCATTCTTTTTCCTTTGTTCTTCTCTGACTGGATAATTTCAAATGACCTGTCTTCTATTTTACAGATTCTTTCTTCTGCTTGATCCAGCCTGTTGTTGCTCACTCTTGTATTTTTTCATTTCATTCATTGCATTCTTCAGCTCCAAAATCCTGTTCAATTCTTTTTTATGATTTCTATCTCTATGTTAAACTTCATGTTGTTATGTATTGTTTTCCTGGTTTTATTTAATTGTCTTTCTGTGTTGTCTTGTTACTCACTGAGCTTCCTTAAAACAAGTATTTTAAATTCTTTATTGGGAAAATCACAGATCTCTATTTCTTTGAGGTCAGCTAATGGAAAATTATTGTGTTTCTTTGGTGGTGTCATGTTTCCTTGATTCTTGACGTTCCTTGAAGTCTTGCATTGCTGTCTTCAAATTTGAAGAAGCAACCAACTCCTTCAGTCTTTACTGACTGGCTTCAGAAGAGAAATACCTTCTGTCAACTCTGTTAGGAATTCCGAGGCTTTCTCAAACTTTTCCTATGGATACACCTTCTCTACACTTCTTGTTCCCTCTTGTGGGGGAATTCTTAAGATTGCGTGCCACCTCTCAATCCTGCAAAGCCAGAACAGGTGCTGACAGCCTCTCTTTTGCTTTCCCTAGGGCAGTGCTGAATGCTCAAGGTTAGTGTGATTTTTTCCAATCCTGTAGAGTCAGTCTGACTTTCTGCTCATGTTCACTAGCCATATACAAAGGCTCGCTTTCATGGAGCCAGCCATGGCTGGGGAGGTGGTGCATGGATGAGGTGTGCAGAATGTTGGGTGCGCTCGTGGGCAAGTTGGGGGGATGCACAAGCAAGGATCCCCAGTGTCATGAGTGAGCTTCCTGATGGAGTCCATGACACAGTAGGATCAGCATGTCTTTGATACCCTTCAAGAGCACTGTCTGCTGGTCGCCTAGCTTTCCTGCCTCCTAGTAACATAGCACACCTCAGAGCATTCAAGATGGAGTGAGAAAGAAGACAGTCTCTTTGGCAGCATTCTGAACAGCTGAGGAAAACAAGCATGCACTCATATGTTCTCACTTTCCCCCATGGGGGAAGTCATGGACTGAGAAGGTCTCTTTTAACACAGAGCTATGCCATCTTAGAGAAGAGGTGACATGGGTAAAGTGAAACTGTTCCTCTTACCCTCTTCAATGCAACCAATGTCAGATTTTTTTTTTTAAAAGAAGATGTTGGAGGTAGGAGTTTAGTAATTAATTAATTTACTTTTGGTGTGTTGGGTCTTCGTTTCTGTGCGAGGGCTTTCTCTAGTTGTGGCAAGTGGGGGCCACTCTTCACCACGTTGCGCGGGCCTCTCACTATCGCGGCCTCTCTTGTTGCGGAGCACAGGCTCCAGACGCGCAGGCTCAGCAGCTGTGGCTCACGGGCCCAGTTGCTCCGCAGCATGCGGGATTCCCTCAGACCAGGGCTCGAACCCACGTCTCCCGCACTAGCAGACAGACTCCCAACCACTGCGCCACCAGGGAAGCCCTCAGATTTTTTTGCTCCAACAGTGTGCTGGAATTTCTCCATTGGACTCCTGGACCTCTACAAAGGCTCTCCTGTCCATGGGTGATCATCTAAACTGGTGTTTTTTGAGGGAAATACAATAGAAAACCCTTATTCCACCATGTTAATGACATCCCTCCTGGCTAGCCATTTTTTTAATTAAAATAAAATAAAGCTGAAATCTTATTTCACTTCTTATATCAATAAATATTCCTGATAAAGGTTTTAACATTAGAAATAATATTAAGCCATATATGAATGTAGGAGAGAAAAACATGAGGAGTAAATTTCTTTATAACTTCTAGCTAAATCACAAAGCACAAAAGCCATAAAGAAAAGACTCATACATTTGAAGACATAAATATTGGGTTGGCCAAAACGTCCGTTCGGGTTTTTGTAACATCTTACAGAAAAACCCGAACGAACTTTTTGGCCAAGCCAATATATAAAATACCATATGGAGAAAAAAAATTGAATGTTTAACACTTGCCTGAAAAAAAGAATCAGTGTTCATCACGTTAAGGTAGCCATCAAGTTCCAACAGGTTATAATCTGACCTCCCTGCAAGACCTTCCTAAGCAGATAATATCTGAAAAGACTTCTAAAAGCAAAGAATCCCTTCCTTTCATTTATAGTCTCCAGCTTGAACCTATAGATTTAATACTCAAAATCAGCTAGAATTTACCATTACTCTGAGTCATTCTAGATGTTTTCTCCACAATGCTCCATGAACATGCTACCGTTCTAGAAGTTTTCCCACTTACCCCAATAGGTAACTCACTGCTACCATTCTAGAAGTTTTCCCACACCTACCCCAATAGGTAACTCATTCCTTTATTTGTAATTTGGATGTCCCTAAAGGCTCCAGCTTCCTTTCCCTTAATATCCAAATAAAATGACTCAAGTTCCCATTTCGTATAACCAGTACCTCACCTCTGCCCCAACACACTCAAAAGTTTCCCATGGGGACTAAGAAAGCCTACCTGAACTTTTAATCACATTTTACTCTGAATTCCGCCTCCTTCTGTACTTACTTTAAATGTAAATGAATTAACTCCCCAATCAAAAGATGAGGATTGGCAAAATGGATAAAAACACATAATTCAAAAAGACACATGTACCCCAAATGCTGAATTGGGCAATTGGGATTGACATGTATACACTGATGTGTATAAAATTGATGACTAATAAGAACCTGCAGTATAAAAAAACAAACAAACAAAAAACAACTAATACTAAACTTTCTTTGGGTTATTTGTATGGAAATATGTTAATATAAATGTTTCAGACAATACATGAAATTTCTAAAAATCTTATATGTCCTGGTATAATGCTATAAGTCATAATTCTAGTTATTACTTTAAAATGTATATCTCAGAAATAACTAAATTTCCTTGTCAATTGCATTACTATGAACTTTCATCAAATCTTTAACCGTGGTCATTTTTAAGTCTTTTGTCATTTACAGACAGTTCTGGGTGTACTCTGATGCTTTTGCAAATATGTTCCTATAAAAGCGTTTCATCTTCAAGGAATTCATGGAAAAGACTCTGACAAGTACAGGTTTCTGGTAACTGACTATACTGCTGAACTGAATGAATAAGCACTTTCAGAACTCTAATGGAAAACTGATGAACTCATAAAAGTGCTAACAAACGATCAGGATGAAAAAAAATTAACTACATGGGACTGAGTGAACTGATGAGGATGATTATAATTTTTGTGACTTTCTGTTTGAATAAAAATAAAAAATCCCACAAGGACTCAGAGGCAAAAAATATACAAATCAATTTTCACTGCAAAGTAAAGGAGCTGTTACAGTGGAGGATTATTGGACTGAATGTCAATATTATGACATAGTATGAGTGTGTTTCGTGTTTGGTAATTGCAATCATTGTTGCTTTTGTTGTGGTCATCCATTTACAATGCTTGGTGTTGGTCTATTTATCTCTTGTAAAAATCAAATACAGTGTGTGTGTGTGTGAAAAAAAAAAAGACACATGTACCCCAATGTGTTTACAATAGCCAGGACATGGAGACAACCTAAATGTCCAACAATAGGTGAATGGATAAAGAAGATACAGTACATATATACAATGGAATATTACTCAGCCATAAAAAGAAATGAAATTGGGTCATTTGTAGAGATGTGGATGAACCTAGAGTCTGTCATACAGAGTGAAGTAAGCCAGAACAAGAAAAACAAATATCATATATTAACGCATAATGTGGAATCTAGAAAAATCGTACAGGTGAACCTATTTGTAGGGCAGGAATAGAGATAAAGACGTAGAGAACGGACATGTGGACACAGGGTGGGAAGGGGAAGGTGGGACGAATTGGGAGATTGGGTTTGATGTAGATACACTGCCATGTGTAAAATGGATAGCTAGTGGGAACCTGCTGTATAGCACAGGGAGCTCAGCTCAGTGCTCTGTGACCTAGATGGGTGGCATGGTGGGGTGGGAGGAAGGTCCAAGAGGGAGGGGATTTAGGTATACATATAGCTGATTCACTTCATTGTACAGCAGAAACTAATACAACATTGTAAAGCAATTTTACTCCAATAAAAAAAAATGATCGAACTATATGCTATTTACAAGAGACTCACTTGAGATCCAAAGAACAAACAGGTTGAAAGTGAAAAGACAGAAAAAGATATTTCATGCAAATAGTAACCAAAAGAGAACAGGAATGGCTATAATAATATCAGACAAAATTGGCATTAAATTGAAAAAGATTACAAGAGACAAAGAAGGATACTATGTATTAATAAAAGGTTCAATACAGCAAGGAGATATAACAATTATAAAAATGTATGCACCTAATGACAGAATATATATCTATATACATATATGGCAAAAACGGATGAAATTGAAGGGAGAAATAGACAGTTCTACAATAGTTGGAGCCTTCAATACCCCACTCACAATAATGGACAGAACAACCATATAAAAGATAAGTAAGGAAATACAGGATTTAGACAACACAATAAATCACATAAATCTGACATATACAGAAAACTCCACTCCCAAAGAGCATACACATTCTTATCAACTGTTCTGGGACATTTTCCAGGATAGATCATATACTAGGTCACAAATTAAGTCTCAATGGATTTAAAAAGACAGACATCATACAAAGTATTCTTATCACACGGGATGGAACTGGAAATCAATAAAATAAACTGAAAAATTCATAAAGTCGTGGAAATTAAACAATATACTTTTAAAATACCTGTGGATCAAGGAAAAACTCACTAGGAAAATTTTAAAACACTTAGAGACAAGTGAAAATGAAAACACAACATACCAAAACTTACAGGAAGCAGTGAAAATGGTGCTAAGAAAGACATTTATAGCTATAAATGCTTAGATTAACCAAGAAAGATCTCAAATCAACAGCCTAACTTTACAACTTAAAGAACTAGAAATTAAAAATACAAACAAAACCCTAGCAGAAGGAAGGAAACAATAAGGATTATAGCAGAGATAAATGAAATAGAGAATAGAAAAACAGCAGAGAAAATCAATGGAACCAAAAGCTGGTTCTTTGTAAAAGGTTCTTTGATATTCGTAAAAGCATTAAGAATATTAGAAATAGTAAATATCTGACTAAATATAAAGATTACTCTTTCCTCTTAATTTCTATAAAAGATAAATAACAATTACAGCTATAATGATAAGATGCAGGTAAATGGACTATATGCATAATTCTTATGTTTTAGATTAAGTAGTAAAATATTAACCCTAAATAGACTATAATGTACATGTGTTGCAATTCTAGAGAAAATAATTTTTTAAATAATTTTAAAATAATGAAAAGAGATATAGCTAAAAATCCAATACATGCTAGAAAAAAATTCAAGAGCTAAGAATATGACTTTTTTCTGGGAGGAGTATTTATACCAATGGAATATTAGCAGAAAAAATGAATAATTTAATGTTTAGAGAAGCAATAAGCATAATTTTCTTCCCCCTCCAAAATAACTAAATTCTAATTTTTTCAAACTGGAATGACACTGACATTTCCCAAATTCAGTCAAATGTATGAACACACATGTAGAGGTACAACTAAATAGTCTCTAAAGATGCTTGAGTTCAGAAGTAATGTTTACTGTGGGTATTGCAACCTATGGGTGCATAGGAGCTTAACAACATACATATGGGAGCACTCTATCTGCAAACTTTCTTGTAAGTATAGATTCGCTTCCCTTCTGCAGAGAAAAAGGGAAAATATTCAAGAATAGGTTGCAGTGAGGTTAATCATCTTTGGTCATTTTAACAGAAGTTTACTTCTTGTTTTCAAATATCTGCAAACAATAGAGTTGGGTAAACTTCGAGTTCCCAAAAGTAACTGATTATCAAACTAACTTTCTTATCTTTTTTTTTTTAAGCTCAAAGTACCTTTTACTGATCTTTTTTGCACTTTCCCAAAGCCATACCCATCAGTAGACCCCTGAATCTTAGTTTAAATCGACAATATTTTATCTGTGACCTAGGCTTTAGTGCCACTCAGTGTTCAAATTATAGAATTGCAGCATATCAAAACCACCGAATTTGTCACAGCAGCCTCAAAATAATTCCTTTCGAATTAAAGACATCATATCAAGGTCTCTAAACCCTGCCTGCTTTACTCTGCCTGACACATATGAGCAAAATGCAAAAGAACACATACTACATACCTTTAGGACTTTGATCAGGGGAAAGTGGAAAATGAAGTGCCAGAGATCTTTTTTTTCTTTCTCTGTTTGAATCATCTAGTATTGTGCCATGACTCCAAATACAATTCAGGAATTGACTTACTGAAAACAGAGGGGAGAGAGATCATTTGCTCAGGGGAGAAAAAAATCCAAACATTCAAATAAATAAATAAATCACATATTAACAGAAAATAAAAACACTGATGCAAGTTTATAAACAAATGCTGAGATTAAAACACCAATTATTGAAGATTAGGTTCCATAATCTTAATTATGTTTAATAATATTATATAAAATAAGCAAGTAGGCATCTTCTATTTATCACAACAAATTCCACACCAAGTTTGCAAAATCTTCACTGCGTGGGAATAAGAAGGATTTGAAGAATGAACACTAGAATAGTGTGTTACAAAAGAATAAACATAAAAACAAGAGAGGTATTTTTAAAAAGTAGAAAATACATTCGAAGAAATAGGGAATAGAAAGGCAAATATGAATGTGGAGTGATTAAAGAAAATTAAAAAATAAAAATTTGGCCAGCAAATGAGAAAAAGAAAAATTTCCATGGAAATTATGAATAAAATAACATCATTCAAGTTTACTTGGGAATAACATTGCTGATAACTATCCATTTTAAGACCAAAATAATGATCCACATGTATTGTTCATTAGAAACTAAAGAATAGAGAGATCAAAATTTCCATTTTGCAAATCTGTGACTATCCTTTTAAAAATCTTACACGCGGGCTTCCCTGGTGGCGCAGTGGTTAGGAGTCCGCCTGCCGATGCAGGGGACACGGGTTCGTGCCCCGGTCCGGGGGGATCCCACATGCCGCGGAGCGGCTGGGCCCGTGAGCCATGGCCGCTGAGCCTGCGCGTCCGGAGCCTGTTCTCCACAACGGGAGAGGCCACAACAGTGAAGGGCCCGTGTACCGCAAAAAAAAAAAAAAAAAAAAAAAAAAAATCTTACACGCAACAAGAAGTAATTTAAAGGAAATTTCACAGTAACTCTTTTCTTCTTAAAAATTTAAAATTATGGAAAATTTAGAAAATTTAAAAATACTGACTCATAGTCCCACTAACTGGAGATAATCACTACTAATGTTTTGGTCTAAACCTTTCCAGCCTCTTATCAATGCAAAAATTTACATGTTCTAAATGGACTCTTAACGATTTAATGACCTGATTTTCCTCTTAATACAAAGTATGTGTGTGTGTGTGTGTGTGTGTATATATATATATATATATATATATATATATATATATATACATATAAAATTAAATAATTTTTTAAAATATCATTTTAAACAACTACTGGTATTCCATTTTATAAATTCACACTGATTTTTTTAACCAATTCCATACTATTGGACATTTTGGCTGACTCCAGTCTGTAGATATTATAAACAAATATTGGGGTCACATCCTTGAAACTAAATCTCATACATACACAATTATTTTCTCAAAGAACTAAAAATTGAACTGTAATGTTAAAACCAAACAGAATTTTAAGGGATTTTTTTTTATAATTTTCCCAATGAAAGGATTTATCAATTGTGTGGTTTTTCTATATCTTGCCAATAATGAACATAATCATTTTTAAAACCTGTTAGATTGATATACAAAAATATCTTATTTTCATTTTCACTTATTTGATTTGTTTAAAAAGTAAATAAATTTTATGTTTACTGGCTATTGGATGTCTTTCTTTGTGAATTGCTTGTTCATGTCTCTGGGCATCTATAGGAATGGAGGGCATGTAGTATAATGGTTAACAGCATAGGCTCTGGACTATGACCATCTAGGTTTTTAGGGGGGTTTTTTGTGTGTGTGTGTTTTTTGCGGTACGCGGGCCTCTCACTGTTCTGGCCTCTCCAGTTGCGGAGCACAGGCTCCGTACACGCAGGCACAGCGGCCATGGCTCACGGGCCCGGCCACATGTGGAATCTTCCCAGACTGGGGCACGAACCCATGTCCCCTACATCAGCAGGTGGACTCTCAACCTCTGCGCCACCAGAGAAGCCCACCACCAAGGTTTTGAAGCCTTAATCTATCACTAACAGTAAGACCTCTCCAAGCCTCAATTTCTTCATCTATAACGTAAAGATAATAACAGTACCTAGCTCTCCAGATGAAATGATGGCCTAGAATGTACTACGTGCTCTTTTACATTTTAAGAACTCTCTAGGGGCTTCCCTGGTGGCGCAGTGGTTGAGAGTCCGCCTGCTGATGCAGGGAACACGGGTTCGTGTCCCGGTCTGGGAAGATCCCACATGCCGCGGAGCGGCTGGGCCTGTGAGCCATGGCCGCTGAGCCTGCGCGTCCGGAGCCTGTGCTCCCAACGGGAGAGGCCACAACAGTGAGAGGCCCACGTACCGCAAAAAAACAAACAAACAAACAAAAATACTCTCTAAAAGAAGTATTTTAACCCTTTGTTCACCATATGTATTGCACCCATTG
This sequence comes from Phocoena phocoena, assembly GCF_963924675.1. Taxonomy (NCBI): domain Eukaryota; kingdom Metazoa; phylum Chordata; class Mammalia; order Artiodactyla; family Phocoenidae; genus Phocoena; species Phocoena phocoena. Next base: position 45,050,296 of record NC_089225.1, on the reverse strand, counting down.
TTCCCAGTTGTCAGTTTTTTATCTCGTTTATAGTGGATTTTGGCAGACAGAAGTTTAAAATTTTGTAGTAAAATCTATCACTCTTCTCCTCAGGATTTGCCTTTGGTATCATGCTTAGAAAGGCAACAGATTTAGAGAAGGAGTAAAGATAGTACAACTTTTTCAGGAAAGCAAAATATATCTGGCATGTGTGTAGTGAATCAGATCAAAATCCAGCATTCTTCTTCTCATGCACCTCTATCAAACATGCACAATAAGTAACTTCAATCTTAAAAAGAAATGCACAAAAATCACAATGCCAGTCACCATACAAAAAACTGCCAATGACCTGCTGAGTTCCCTGGTTTGGCTGAATCTTGATCTTTGGCTTCAATAAAAGGTACATAGATATATGTAAATATAGGCATACCACAGTAACTTGAGTTCCTTGTTTTAACCAATTTTAACCCAGATGATTGTGAAAATGTTATAACAAAATTATTCCACAACCAAAGAACTTCCCAGAATCACTCATATTTGAGGGAATCTGGCTTGTGAGTGAAACTTTCTTTACCCTACCCGTAGTAAATGTAACACAAAGACTTTCAAAGTTTAAGCAAAATAAACCACTAGTAAGGAAGCAAGGTGCTGCTCATTTGAACTAGGATAACATTTTCCATCCAGCAGAGGACAGTACACACAAGCTGAAATACCACAAACTATGATCTGGTTCTTATACATATCTAATAAATAGCTTTATTGTCATGGTCTCATTACAGAGATAGTATTTAGCCAGTTAATATCTCTGGATTAAAACTGGAAGCAGCAAAACATAATTGAAATTTTATAACAATATTTCAAATTTAGTTTAATAATAATTCAGTTTTAATATCTAAAATATTTTAATATCTAAAGAATTTCTATAACAAGTAAAAGTACAGGTGAATATTATATTTTCATTTATACTTCATCTAGAAGTTCAAGCCAAAAATTTCCATTGGCCATGTAAAGAGCATGTTTTTAATCATTACAAGAAACTGAATTCAGGTGAGCCACTTCAGGAACATTAATAGTAGCAATATAATATACTAAATTTAAAAAAAGAACTATGTTTAAAATCTCAGTACTCTTATTACACAGATATTTTGGGCAATTTTTGTCTCTTTCATAACTATAAAATTGTGATTAAAAACCAGAATCATAGAAAAGGCTACTGATCTTCCCTAGGTCACAAACAAGTAAGCAATTGCATATCAGTGATAAATTTTTCTTAGTCTGCTACTCTATCCACTACAGTATGTAATTTCTTCCATAAACATCCTAAAATATGTAAGAAGTCATAAGAATTGCTAATACTACTTTTCAGCACTGTCATATTTTGTCCGCTGAGCCAAGCATACCAGATGTCTTTAAATAAAAGATTTAGACAGCATAAAAATAAAGTGTTATTGTATATGGGATTTTTGAAAATATACCAATACATTAGGGATACCATAAGGTTTGAATATATGCTGTTACAGAAGAGGGGGAAACGTTTATGGATACCAATAGAATAAACATGAAGACAAGAAGCAATAGTGACCATAAATGTCAATGATTAAGAAGAAAACAATGAAAAGTTAATGTAACACTCTGCATGGTAAGGAATATTTTATCTATTTCAAAATGAGCTAAATCATACATTTCCATTTCTTGGAGAAGATATGGATTTTTCATTTCCTAAAATTAATATGCCCCCATCAGTGTACAGTTCTACTTGAGTCTATGAAAAATCACTGTTGATAAGTAGACTGAAATGACTGAGGGGGTAAAGGGATTGTGAGGTGATTATTAAGATTAATACTGGGTGCTAATATATTTATTTAGGGGGGAGCTCTTTGGGGTAACAGTTTAATTGAGATATAATCCACATGTCATACAAGTCACCACTTTAATGGATACCATTCAGTGGTTTTAGCATAGTCAATGAGTTGTGCAACCATCACCAAAATCAATTTTAGAACATTTAATCACCTCCCCAAAACATCCCACGTCCCTTAGTGGTGCTACTGTATTTAAACACATACAGTCACACTCACAACTAGTGGAAATGAAACTGTCTGTGAGAACAGGTTTGAAACAACGGCTTCACCCTAAACTGCACCTCTGCATCTGTTACATTTACACAAATCACTCTAGGTGTTTAAGTGAACATTTCTCTCCCCTATTTCTAGCCACAGATGATCGTATAGGGGAAAGTAGAAGGAAAAAGAAAGAGGAAGTCAGAATGGCAAGCCTTACATCTACACATGTAAAAGGATATTAAAGGATACACGTGAATATATATATAAACATAACAAAAATCATTATTTTAAAATGCTCACTCAAATAACTTAAAGATTACTCTCCATTGCCTGTAAACAGTGTAAAACTTCCTTAGCATGACATACAATCTAACCCAACCTGTATTTTTAGCCTAATATCCTACCACTCACTTATATGACCTCCTTATTCTTTTCACATTGATGCTTGCCATTCTCCTAAACCCACAAAATTTTTTGCTTTTGTGCTTTTAAGCAAGCCATTTCTTCTGCTTTTGTGCTTTTAAGCAAGCAATTTCTTCTTCCAGTTCACCTAAAGAACTTCAACTCATCCTTCAGGACTCAGTTTACTTACCATAGGATGTTATATTTATTTGCTTATTTGGATGTCAGGCTCCAATAGACTAGATTTTGAGCCCCTAATAGGCAAAAATATACTTACTTTCTTTGTATTCCTAGCATCAATCACACTGCTAGGCATACTGTTGATTTATAAATGTTTGCTGAGTGGTGAATGAATGAACCAATATTCAATTAGTACTCATAATTTTTTTTAGGAGTGGCAGAATCTGTTTGCCTTTACTCTACTCAAACATTCAAAAACACTATAAATAAACCACAGTGAAATTCTCTTCCTTTCCCCACAACTATTTCACTCTTGTTCACAACAACTCCTAACCTCAGCAGCAAATAAAATATCTCTATTTTGAGGAATTAAAAGACATATTATTCCAGGAAGATGGAGTAGAGGTACTTTTCCATATTCCTACCACTAGGTACAACTAACAATCCTGGATATGAAAATACATAAGCAGCTCATGCAACCCAACATCAAAAAAAAAAGATTAAAAAATGGGCAGAAGACCTATATAGACATTTCTCCAAAGAGAACATGCAGATGGCCAACAGGTACGTGAAAAGATGCTCAACATTGCTAATCATCAGAGAAATGCAAATCAAAACCATAATGAGATAACCTCACACCTGTCAGAATGGCTATCATCAAAAAGTCTACGAATAACAAATGTTAACAAGGATATGGAGAAAAGGGAACCCTTGTACACTGTTGGTGGGAATGTAAATTGGTGCAGCCACTACGGAAAAGAGTACAGAGGTTTCTCAAAAACCTAAAAATAGAACTACCATATGACCCAGCAATTCCATTCCTGGGTATATATATGAAAAAAACAAAAACACTGATAGAGACTTTCAAGATGGCAGAGGAGTAAGACGTGGAGATCACCTTCTTACCCACAAATACATCAGAAATACATCTACACGTGGAACAACTCCTACAGAACACCTACTGAACACTGGCAGAAGACCTCAGACCTCCCAAAAGGCAAGAAACTCCCCACGTACGTGGGTAGGGCAAAAGAAAAAAGAATAAACAGAGACAAAAAATAGGGATGGGACCTGCACCTCTGGGAGGCAGCTGTGAAGGAGGAAAAGTTTGCACACACTAGGAAGCCCCTCACTGGTGGAGACGGGGTCGGGGGGGAAGCTTTGGAGCCATGGAGGAGAGCACAGCAACAGGGGTACAGAGGGCAAAGCAGAGAGATTCCCACACAGAGGATCAGTGCCCACCAGCACTCATCAGCCCAAGAGGCTTGTCTGCTCACCCGCCGGGATGGGTGGGGGCTGGGAGCTGAGGCTCGGGCTTTGGAGGTCAGGTCCCAGGGAGAGGACTGGGGAGACACCAAAAACAATGTGAACTACGAACCTGCAGCCTGTGAAAAGGAGACCCCAAATACAGTAAGTTAAGCAAAATGAGAAGACAGAGAAACACACAGCAGATGAAGGAGCAAGGTAAAAACCCACCAGACCAAACAAATGAAGAGGAAATAGGCAGTCTACCTGAAAAAGAATTCAGAGAAGTGAGAGTAAATATGATTGGAAACAGAAGGAGAAAATACAAGAAACGTTTAACAAGGACCTAGAAGAACTAAAGAGCAAACAAACAGTGATGAACACCACAATAAATGAAATTTAAAATTCTCTAGAAGGGATCAATAGCAGAATAACAGAGACAGAAGAACAGATAAGTGACCTAGAAGATAAAACAGTGGAAATAACTACTGCAGAGCAGAAAAAAGAAAAAAGAATGAAAAGAATTGAGGACAGTCTCAGAGACCTCTGGGACAACATTAAACACACCAACATTCGCATTATAGGGGTCCCAGAAGAAGAAGAGAAAAACAAAGGGACTGAGAAAATATTTGAAGAGATTATAGTTGAAAACTTCCCTAATATGGGAAAGGAAATAGTTAATCAAATCCAGGAAGCACAGAGAGTCCCATACAGGATAAACCCAAGGAGAAACATGCAAGACACATATTAATCAAACTATCAAAAATTAAATACAAAGAAAAATATTAAAAGTAGCAAAGGAAAAACAACAAATACCATACAAGGGAATCCCCATAAGGTTAACAGCTGATCATTCAGCAGAAACTCTGCAAGCCAGAAGGGAGTGACAGGACATATTTAAAGTGATGAAGGGGAAAAACCTACAACCAAGATTACTCTACCCAGCAAGGATCTCATTCAGATTTGACGGAGAAATTAAAACTTTTACAGACAAGCAAAAGCTAAGACAATTCAGCACCACCAAACCAGCTTTACAAAAAATGCTAAAGGAAATTCTCTAGGCAGGAAACACAAGAGAAGGAAAAGACCTACAATAACAAACCCAAAACAATTAAGAAAATAGTTATAGGAACATACATATCAATAATTACCTTAAATGTAAATGGATTAAACTCTCCTACCAAAAGACATAGACTGGCTGAATGGATACAAAAACAAGACCTGTATATATGCTGTCTAAAAGAGATCCACTTCAAACCTAGGACACATACAGACTGAAAGTGAGGGGAAGGAAATAGACATTCCATGCAAATGGAAATCAAAAGAAAGCCGGAGAAGCGATTCTCATTTCAGACAAAATAGACTTTAAAACAAAGACTAGGGACTTCCCTGGTGGTGCAGTGGTTGGGAATCCGCCTGCCAATGCAGGGGACACAGGTTCGAGCCCTGGTCCAGGAAGAGCCCACATACCGCATAGCAACTGGGTCCGTGTGCCATGGCTACTGAGCCTGTGCTCTAGAGCTCGTGAGCCACAACTGCTGAAGCCTGAATGCCTGGAACTCGTGCTCCACGATGGGAGAGGCCACCACAATGTGAAGCCCACGCACTGCAATGATGAGTTGCCCCTGCTCGCTGCAACTAGACAAGCCCGCATGCAGCAACAAACACCCAACGCAGCCAAAAATAAATAAATTTATAAAATAAAGATGTTAAAAAAAAAAAGAAAGAAAGGATTTATTAGTTTTCAACAAACAAACTAACAAACAGAAACCTAAGCTCATAGATACAGGGAAAAGATTGGTGGTTGCCAGAGGTAGTGGGTGGGGAGTAGGTGAAATGGGTGAAGGGGATCAAAAGGTGCAAACTTCCAGTTCTAAAATAAATAAGTCATGGGGATGTAATGTACAGCATGGTGACTATAGTTAATAATACTGTATGGCAAATTTGAAAATTGCTGAGTAGATCTTAAAAGTCCTCATCATAAGGAAAAAAGTTTTTCTGTAAATATGTATGGCAATGGATGTTAACTAGACTTATCATGGTAATCATTTCACAACAGTATATACAAATATTGGATCATTATGTTGTATACCTGAAACTAATTGTTGTATGTCAATGATATTTCAATTTAAAAATTAAAAAAAAAAAAAACAAATACTATTTCAAGAGACAAAGAAGGACACTACATAATGATCAAGAGATTGATCCAAGCAGAAGATATAACAATTGTAAATATTTATGCACCCAATATAGGAGCACCTCAATACATAAGGCAAATGCGAACAGCCATAAAAGGGGAAATCGACAGTAACACAATCATAGTAGGGGACTTTAACAACCCACTTTCACCAATGGACAGATCATCCAAAGTGAAAATAAAAAAGGAAACACAAGGTTTAAATGATACATTAAACAAGATGGACTTAATTGATATTTATAGGACATTCCGTCCAAAAACAAAAGAATAAACTTTCTTCTCAAGTGCTCATGGAACACTCTCCAGGATAGATCATATCTTGGGTCACAAATCAAGCCTTGGTAAACTTAAGAAAACTGAAATCATATCAAGTATCTTTTCCAACCACAATGCTATGAGACCAGATATCAATTACAGGAAAAAATCTGTAAGAAATACAAATACATGGAGGCTAAACAATACACTACTTGACTACCAAGAGATCACTGAAGAAATCAAAGAGGAAATCAAAAAATACCTAGAAACAAATGACAATGAAAACACGATGGCCCAAAACCTATGGGATGCAGCAAAAGCAGTTCTAAGAGGGAAGTTTATAGCAATACAATCCTACCTTAAGAAAGAAGAAACATCTCAAATAAACAACCTAACCTTACACCTAAAGCAATTAGAGAAAGAGGAACAAAAACAACGCAAAGTTAGCAGAAGGAAAGAAATCATAAAGATCAGATCAGAAATAAATGAAAAAGAAATGAAGGAAATGATAGCAACGATCAATAAAACTAAAAGCTGGTTCTTTGAGAAGATAAACAAAATTGATAAACCATTAGGCAGACTCATCAAGAAAAAAAGGGAGAAGACTCAAATCAATAGAATTAGAAATGAAAAAGGAGAAGTAAAACCTGACACTGCAGAAATACAAAGGATCATGAGAGATTACTGGAAGCAACTATATGCCAATAAAATGGATAACCTGGAAGAAATGGACAAATTCTTAGAAATGCACAACCTTCTGAGACTGAACCAGGAAGAAATAGAAAATATGAACAGACTAATCACAAGTAATGAAATTGAAACTGTGATTTAAAATCTTCCAACAAACAAAAGCCCAGGACCAGATGGCTTCACAGGCGAATTCTATCAAACATTTAGGGAAGAGCTAATACCTATACTTCTCAAACTCTTCCAAAATATAGCAGAGGGAGGAACACACCCAAACTCATTCTACACGGCCACCATCACCCTGATCCCAAAACCAAACAAAGATGTCACAAAGAAAGAAAACTATAGGCCAATATCACTGATGAACATAGATGCAAAAATCCTCAACCAAATACTAGCAAACAGAATCCAACAGCACATTAAAAGGATCGTACACCATGATCAAATGGGGTTTATCCCAGGAATGCAAGGATATACACAAATCAATCAATGTGATACACCATATTAACAAATTGAAGAAGAAATACCACATGATCATCTCAATAGATGCAGAGAAAGCTTTTGACAAAATTCAACACCCATTTATGATAAAAAACCCTCCAGAAAATAGGAATAGAGGGAATTTACCTCAACATAATAAAGGCCATATATGACAAACCCACAGCCAACATCGTCCTCAATGGTGAAAAACTGAAACCATTTCCTCTAAGATCAGGAACAAGGTTGCCCACTCTCACCACTATTATTCAACATAGTTTTGGAAGTTTTAGCCACAGCAATCAGAGAAGAAAAAGAAATAAAAGTAATCCAAATTAGAAAAGAAGTAAAGCTGTCACTGTTTGCAGATGACATTATACTATACATAGAGAAACCTAAAGATGCTCCCAGAAAACTACTAGAGCTAATCAATGAATTTGGTAAAGTAGCAGGATACAAGATTAATGCACAGAAATCTCTTGCATTACTCTACACCAATGATGAAAAATCTGAAAGTGAAATTAAAAAAACACTCCCATTTACCACTGCAACAAAAAGAATAAACTACCTAAGAATAAACCTACCTAAGGAGACAAAAGACCTGTATGCAGAAAATTATAAGACACTGATGAAAGAAATTAAAGATGATACAAACAGATGGAGAGACATACCATGTCCTTGGATTGGAAGAATCAACATTGTGGAAATGACTATACTACCCAAAGCAACCTACAGATTCGATGCAATCCCTCCCAAACTACCAATGGCATTTTTCACAGAACTAGAACAAACAATTTCACAGTTTGTATGGAAACACAAAAGACCCCAATAGCCAAAGCAATCTTGAGAAAGAAAAACAGAGCTGGAGGAATCAGGCTCCCTGACTTCAGACTATACTACCAAGCTACAGTAATCAAGACAGTATGGTACTGGCACAAAACAGAAATATAGATCAATGGAACAGGATAGAAAGCCCAGAGACAAACCCACACACATATGGTCACCGTATCTTTGATAAAGGAAGCAAGAATACACAGTGGAAAAAAGACAGCCTCTTCAATAAGTGGTGCTGGGGAAACTGGACAGCTACATGTAAAAGAATGAAATTAGAACACTCCCTAACACCGTACACAAAAATAAACTCAAAATGGATTAAAGACGTAAAGGTAAGGCCAGACACTATAAAACTCTCAGAGGAAAACATTGGCAGGACACTCTATGACATAAATCACAGCAAGATCCTTTTAGACCCACCTCCTAGAGAAATGGAAATAAAAACAAAAATAAACAAATGAGACCTAATGAAACTTAAAAGCTTTTGAATAGCAAAGGAAACCATAAACAAGACGAAAAGACAACCTTCCGAATGGGAGAAAATATTTGCAAATGAAGCAACTGACAAAGGATTAATCTCCAAAATTTACAAGCAGCTCTTGCAGCTAAATATCAAAAATACATATCAAAAATACAAACAACCTAATCCAAAAACGGGCAGAAGACCTAAATAGACATTTCTCCAAAGAAGATATACAGATTGCTAACACACACATTAAAGAATACTCAATATCACTAATCATTAGAGAAATGCAAATCAAAACTACAATGAGATAGCATCTCACACCAGTCAGAATGGCCATCATCAAAAAATCTACAAACAATAAATGCTGGAAAAGGTGTGGAGAAAAGGGAACCCTCTTGCACTGTTAGTAGGAATGTAAATTGATACAGCCACTATGGAGAGTAGTATGGGGGTTCCTTAAAAACCTAAAAATAGAACTATCATATGACCCAGAAATCCCGCTACTGGGCATATACCCTGAGAAAACCATAATTCAAAAAGATTCATGTACCACAGTGTTCATTGTAGGTCCATTTACAATAGTCAGGACAGGGAAGCAACCTAAGTGTCCATCACAGACGAATGGATAAAAAGATGTGGCACATATATACAATGGAATATTACTCAGCCATAAAAAGAAACTAAATTGAGTTATTTGGAGTGAGGTGGATGGACCTAGAGTCTGTCATACAGAGTGAAGTAAGTCAGAAAGAGAAAAACAAATACCATATGCTAACACATACATATGGAATCTAAAAAAAAAGTCATGAAGAACCTTGGGGCAAGAGGGGAATAAAGATGCAGACCTACTAGAGAAGGGACTCGAGGACACGGGGAGGGGGAAGGGTAAGCTGGGACAAAGTGTGAGAGTGGCATGGACAAATATACACTACCGAATGAAAAATAGATAGCTAGTGGGAAGCAGCCACATAGCACAGGGAGATCAGCTCGATGCTTTGTCGCCACCTAGAGGTGTGGGATAGGGAGGGTGGGAGGGAGGGCGATGCAAGAGGAAAGAGATATGGGGATATATGTATATGTATAACTGATTCACTTTGTTGTAAAGCAGAAACTAACACACCATTGTAAAGCAATTATACTCCAATAAAGATGTTTAAAAAGAAAAGAAAGAATGTTCAGTGGATGGGCTCAACAGCAGAATAGAGGAGACAGAGGAAATAAACAGTGAACTGGAAGAGAAAACAATAGAAAGTACTCAATTTGAACAACATAGAGGAAATAGACTAAAAAAAAAACAGTGCTTCAGGGACCTGTGTGATTATGATAAAAGATCTAACATTTGTGTCATTGGAATCCTGGAAGGAGAGGATAAAGAGGACAGGGATGAAAAAGTACTTGAATAAATAATTGCTGAAAACTTCCTAAGTTTAGCAAGAGATATAAACCTACAGATTCACAAAGCTGAGTGATTCCCAAACAAAACAAACCCAAAGAAATCTACCAACACATACGATAACTAAAATTCTGCAAACCAAAGATAAAGAAAAGTCTTGGAAGCAGCCATGAAACCTTACCTATAGTGAGGAAACTATTTGAATGACAGTGAATTTCTCATCAGAATCCTTGGAGACCAGAAGGAAGTGGCACAATACTTTTCAAGTGCTGAAGGAAAAGCACTGTCAACAAGGGACCCTATATCCAGTGGAATTACCCTTCAGGAATTAAGAGGAAATGAAGACATTCTCAGATGAAGAGAAACTAAGAGAATTTTTCACTAGTAAACCTACCCCAAAAGAGTAGCTAAAGGAAGTTCCATAAAGAGAAAACAAATGATAAGAGAAAGAACCTTGGAACATCAGAAAGGAAAAACACAATAAGCAAAAAAAACCTGGTACATACAATAGGCTTTCCTTCTCATTCTGAGATTTCTAAATTATGTTAAACAGTTGAAGCAAAAATTACAGTGCTGTCTGATGTGGTTCTAAATGTATGTAGAGAAAGTATTTATGACAATTACATTATAAAGAGAGAATTGTGAAGGGACATAAATGGAGGTAAGGCTTCTGTACTTCACGCATATGTAGAATGATGACACTAATAAATTGTGATGGGATATATATATATATATATATATATATATATATATATATTGCAATACCTAGAGCAACCACTCAAAAAAAAATAGCTATAAAGAGAGATATACTTAAAACACTATAAATAAACCAAAACAGAATTCTGAAAAACGTTCAAGTAATCCACTGGAAAGCAGGACAAAGAAAACAGAGAAATAAAAAACAGAGCAAACAGACATAAAACAAAAAATAAAGGACAGAGTCAAGTACTAACCAATCACTAATCATATCAAATGTAAATGGCCTAAATACACCAATTAAAAGACAGAAAATTGCAAGTGCATTTAAAAACATGACCCAACTGTAATCTGTCTTCAAGAAACTCACTCCAAATAGAACAATATAGGCCTATTTAATGTAAAAAGATGGGAAAAGATATAATATTCAAGTGTTAATCATAGTTAAGCAGCAGTGGCTATATTAATATCAGGTAAAGTAATAGACTTCAGAGCAAAGAAAATGACCAAAAACAGAGAGACACATTATAAAAGATAGAAAGACATAATAAAAGATTCAATCCCCCAAGAAGACATAGTAATCCTAAATGTGTATGCACCAAACAATAGAGTTGAAAGGAGAAATAGACAAATACACTATTATAGTTAGAGACTTCAACACTCCCACTGAACATTTTATAAAAGAAATAGACAGAATATCAGCAAGGGTATAAAAGAAAGAAGAACTCAATACCACTATCAATCAATAGAATTGAATCAACATTTATAGAACACTCCACACAATTACAGCAGAATGCACATTCTTTTCAAATGTCCAAGGAACATATACAAAGAAAGGCTATGTCCTGAGCTGTAAAACAAACCTCAACAAATCTAAAAGAACTGAAATCATGGGGAGTGTGTTCTTTGACCACGACGGAATCAAACTGGAAATCAAAAACAGAAAGATAACAAGAAAATCTCCAAAAAATGGGAAACTAGACACACACTTCTAAATAATCTGTGAGTCAAAGAGTAAGCCTCAAGGGAAATTTTAAAAATACATGGAAATGAATGAAAATAAAAATACAACATATCAATATTTGTTGGACACAGCTAAAGCAGTGCTAAAATAGAGACTTATAGCACTAAATGTAAATATTAGAAAACAGAGCAAGAGCAAAATAAACCCAAAGCAAGCAGAAAGAAGGAATAATAAAGATAAGAGCAGAAATCAATGATCAAACAGAAAAACAAAACAGAAAATCAATGGAAAAAAAAAGAGCTGGTTCTTTAAAAAGATCAGTGTAATTACAAACCTCAGGCAAGACTAACAGGGAAAAAATAAATTACCAATACCAAGAGTGAAAGAGGAAATATCACTACAGACCCTGCAGACACCAAATAGATAAAGGAATACTATGAATAACTCTATATACATAAATTTGACAACCTAGATGAAGTGAACCAATTCCCAAAAAACCACAAACTGCCACAATCATCCAATATTAACAATATTTTAATAATATTTGAGTATAATTTGAATATCCCTATAATTTAAATATCCCTATAACTATAAAAGAAATTGAATTCTTAATTTAAAAAAAGAGATCTCCAGGCCCAGATGGTTTCACTAGATAATTCTACCAAATATTTGAGGAAAAATTAACACCAATTTTATACAATCTCTTCTAGAAAATAAAAAAGGAAGTATTTCCCAATTTGTTTTATGAAGTTAGTATTACACTGATACCTTCTGTACAGAAAGAAAAGATAAACTACAGATAAATATTCCCCATGAATTAGATGTAAAAATCCTTATCAAAATATTAGAAAATAGAATTCAGCAATATGTTACAAAGAATTATGCACCATGACCAACTGAAGTTTCTTCCAGGGATTCAAGGCTAGTTCAATATTTGAACCAATCACTGTAATCCACCATATTAAAAACTAAAGAAGAAAAATCACATGATCATATCAATCAATGCAGAAACATTTGACAAAGTTCAACACCCATTCATGATTTAAAAAAAAAAAAAACTATCTGAAAAACAAGAATAGAGGGAACTCCCTCAACTTGGTAAAAAGGCATCTACAAAAAACCTACACCTTAGTAGCATTATACTTAATGGTGACTTTCCCCCTAAAATTGAGAACAGGACAAAAATGTCTGCTTTGACCACTCTTGATTCAACATAGAGCTAGAAGCTCTAGCCATTGCAACAAGACAAGAAAGAAAAAAAGAAGACAAAAAGATTGAAAAAGAAATAAAATTGTTCCTTTTTGCAGATGGCATAATTATCTACATAGAAAATGCCAAGGAATCTATACACATACACACAACCTCCTAGAACTAATAAATGATTTCAGCAAGGTCACAGGATACAAGATTAACATACCAAAATCAGTTGTACTTCTATATGGGAGCAAAAAACATAGAAACACTGATACTTAAAACACAGAACCATTTATTATTGCTCAAAATGAAATACTTAAATATAATTCTAACAAGATATGTCCATAATTTACATGCTGAAAATTATACAGATGATAAAAGAAACCAAAGAAAAAATAGGTAGATAGATAGATACATAGATACATAGATAGATAAGACAGACAGATAGACCATGATCACGGATTGGTAGACTCGATAATATTAAAGGTGTAAATTATCTCCAAATTGATATATAGGTTTAATGTTATTCCTATCAAAATCTCAGCAAGATCTTTTAGATACATACAGTTTATTCTAAAATTTATATGGGAAGGCCAAAAAACTAGAATAGTAAAACAATCTTGAAAAAGAAGAACAGAATGGGAAGAATCACTCTGCTTGATTTCAGGACTTATATAGCTATAGTAATCAAGACTGTGTGATATTGGTGGAGGGACAGACACATAGATCAATGGAATAAAAACAGAGAACACAGAAATAGACCCATACAAATTATGCCTAACTGATTTTTAATAAAGGTACAGAAGCAATTCAGTGAAGGAAAGATAAACTTTTCAACACATGGTGCAATGGAGCAATTGGACATCCATAGGCAATAAGATAAACTTCAATCTAAGTCTCACCTTTTATACAAAAAGTAGCTCAAAATGGATCACAAACTTAAATATAAAACTTAAAACAGTAAGTTTTTAAAAATAGGAGAAAATCTTCAGGATCTAGGACTAGGCAGAGTTCTATGATTTTACATATACAGCACAATCCATAAAAGGAAAAATTGATAAGCTGGACTTCTTCAGAATTTTTTTTTTTTTTTTTTTTTTTGCGGTACACGGGCCTCTCACTGTTGTGGCCTCTCCCGTTGCGGAGCACAGGCTCCGGACGCGCAGGCTCAGCGGCCATGGCTCATGGGCCCAGCCGCTCCGCGGCATGTGGGATCTTCCCGGACCGGGGCACGAACCTGTGTCCCCTGCATCGGCAGGCAGGCTCTCAACCACTGCGCCACCAGGGAAGCCCCTTCAGAATTTTAAAATTTGCTCTGTGAAAGATTTTGCTAAGAGGATAAAAAGACAAGTTATAGACTGGGAGAAAATATTTGCAAATGACATATCCAACAAAAGACTAGTATCTAGAACATATAAAGAACCCCTTAAAACTGAACAGTTTAAAAAAATCAATTAGAAAATGGGCAAAAAGCATGAAGAGACATTTCACCAAAGAGGATACACCAATGGCAAATCAGCACATGAAAATATGTTTAACACCATTAGTCATTAGTGAAATGCAAATTAAAACCACAATGAGGTATCACACTGGCTAAAATAAAAATAGTGACAAAACCATATACTGGTGAGGACGTAGAGAAACTGAATCACTCATATATCGCTGGTAGAAAAGTAAATGGTACAGCTATTCAAAAACAATTTGGTAGTTTCTTTTAAAAACTAAACATGCAACTACCAAATGACAGAAATTGTGCTCCTGGGCATTTATCTCAAAGTTATGGTCATACAAATGCTTATAGCAGCTTTACTCATAATAGCCAAAAACTGGGAACAATCCAGATGTCTTTCCATGGGTGAAGTGTTAAGCGAACTGTGTACATCCATGCCAGAAATGCTACTGAGCAATAAAAAGGAATGAATTATTGACATATGCAACAACCTAGATGAATCTCCAGAGAACTGTAATACAAGAAAAAAGTCAATCTCAAGAAGTTGCATGCTGTATGATTCCATTTACATAACATTCTTGAAAAGGCAAAACTATAGAAATGGAAAAAATATTAGGGTTATCAGGGTTTAGCAATGGGGTCAGAAGGGAATTGGGTGTGGGTATAAAAGGGCAATGTGAGGGACCCTTATTGTGATGGAAATGTTCTGTATCTTAACTATATTAATGTCAGTGTCCTGATTGTGATACTGTACTTGAACTATAGTTTTGCAAAATGTTAACACTGGGTAAAGGGTACACAGGAGTTCTCTATATTCCTTCTTACAACAGTATGTAAATCTGCAATTACACCAAAATTTAAAGTTTTTTTAAATAAAACACATATTTTTGCTTAAAAAACCAGAAGAAATAGAATTATCTCAGTCGACAAAATACATATTGAATATCTGTATTAAATCAAAGAATGAATGAAAGACTGGGCAATTCCTATCGGCCTATACTTCATCTAGTGGACAGCCCTATCTTGACCTTCTAAGTAATTAAAATCAAACTCAACATCTTTGTTTTACATCCTCATGAGCAATGCAAGCTTAGTATTAAAGATAAGAAGGATCCTTAGAGGTCATCTAATCCAACTCTTTCATTTTGTAAAAGAAGAAATTGAGGATCAAAGAGATTAAATGATACGGTCAAGGTTAAATACAGAGTTAATAGTGGAACTAGGTCTAAGATCCCATTCAGCGATACAATATTCTTTCCATCACAGTACTTTGATTTACACTTCCCAAGAGTGAAGACAGTCTCTTTGATAGTAGGTCTGTTTGGAGCGTTATATAAAGAATCTGCTGTACACCACCTGAAACTGAACTCCTACTGCTCACTCTCTGAAACAGAATGGCCACTTTTATATAGAACCCCAAACCATTACCTCTAAACTGTCAACAGCGAAAAGAAACATCAACAGCCTAGAAACTCATCATCCCTTCTGGAAAAGCACAAAAGAGAACCCCACAAGCAACGGGTTCCCCTACCCCCTTAGAAACCAGGAAGAAATTTCACTTTGCCTCTGCCCTCTAATTGTATTCCAACATTCTGGCACCTGCAAACATTAAATAATCAGTACTTATTACATGCCAGGCACTGTGCAAGATGCTAGAGACAGTGAATAAGACACACAATCCCAAGTCTCAAAGTGTTTGCCAACTATGAAAAACAGACGATTACAGGCAATTACAATCCAGAATGTTAAGGGTTAAGAGCACATCCATAATGCCCTGAGAGCCCTAAGAGGAGCACCACCTCCTGGTGGGTAGGGAGAGAGGGTACAATGAGGAGGAATAAGAGTTCAAAACAGCCAGAGAGTAGAGAATTAAGTTAATTGTTTACTCAACTTACTCAATTGAGAAAGTATCTAAATAAAATAATTGTTTTGGATGATACATGGCTTACTTTAAGGCTTTGGTAAATGCTTCTATAAACCTCATAATCACATTCTAATTTACCTGCTTTGTAAAGTAAGTTTACTTTAAAAAGACTTTTCACTACTCTTGTAAAAGACTACTGTATCACCTCTCTCCTCTCACTCCCTAAATCAGTTCTGTCAAAAAATTTATTTTCATGGTATTTATTTTGGTACTTAAAAATCCAATACAGGGCTTCCCTGGTGGCGCAGTGGTTGAGAGTCCGCTTGCCGATGCAGGGGACACGGGTTCATGCCCCGGTCCCGGAAGATCCCACATGCTGCGGAGCGTCTAGGCCCGTGAGCCATGGCCGCTGAGCCTGTGCGTCCGGAGCCTGTGCTCCGCAACGGGAGAGGCCACAACAGTCAGTGGCCCGCGTACCCCCCCAAAAAAAAAAAAAAAATCCAACACATAGGGCTTCCCTGGTGGCTCAGTGGTTAAGAATCCGCCTGCCAATGCAGTAGACACCGGTTTGAGCCCTGGTCCAGGAAGATCCCACATGCCGCGGAGCAACTAAGCCCGTGCGCCACAACTACTGAGCCCGCGTGCCTAGAACCCGTGCTCCGCAACGAGAGAAGCCACCGCAGTGAGAAGCCCGCACACCACAACGAAGAGTTGCCCCCGATCACCTCAACTAGAGAAAGCCCATGCGCAGCAACAAAGACCCAACGCAACCAAAAATAAATAAATAAATAAATTTATTTTTTTAATCCAATACATAAGTCAAACAACATGGTTTACATTTACTTCCATGACTGTCTTGCCATATATTGTCACACCTATTAATCAAATATTTTCCACTCATCTCTCTGTTGTATGTGAAACTGGCAGAAGACAATATTCTAAATTGCTTTCCAATCACAGCATCTCAAGAGACTTAAAAACACATTAACCTCAGGCAAGAAAGCATTCTTCCATTTTACAGGAAAATAAAACACTAATTATTGTCCCAAAACCTTCCTTAAAGGTCAAAAATAAATCCATAAATACAATAAAAATTGAGAGAAAACTTAACCTAGACCTTAAAGGAATAAACTCCTCTTGATCTTGGAGTGAACATTTAAAAACCTCACTATAATTTAACTTGTTACATGCCGTGGTACCAAAACAGAGGGGTTAATTAAGGACAGAGTAATTTTTTGTCTGCTTTCTTTTTTTTTCAGTCTCACGGGTAAAGTGTAAATTACTTGTCTAGCTTAAGACACTTGTTCATATTTCAGGTCAATAGATATCTGCTTAGAAGAAAGAAATCAATTTCAACAGTGCTCTTAATTAATAATATCTTCACCGCATTATTTATTCTCCTGGTAAATTGAAATCAACAGCAAAAATGCCCCCATTTATTTCTGTAGGACTAAGGAAAATTTTTAAATTTATGTAGTACAAACAATATGTGTGAGCCACCTGTTTGCTTTTTAACTAAATGGATTGGTATGGAATGACAGCTGCTGCAAAACCAACAACACTTCAAATACTATATATTACTTTGCCAAGAAGACTAAATTTTGGTAACATTTATTTTATTACCATGGGACGTGTTAATGGAGATTCCTACAGAAGAGCACTGTAATGAATATTTCTAGCCACTAAGTGTCACTGTTCAGTTAAAAATTTTAGAACTGCACTGACAGGGGCATGGTGACTCCTTTTTTGAATGGGGTCAATCAGGGGAAAAGAAAAAAGATTAGATTATATAACACACTCAAAGCAAAGTACAGGCACTACACCAGTATAAACTGCAGAAGAGGAATTCCTAGAGATAGAGGTGTTGCTCTCAGTGGAATGCCAACTGATCAAATCAGACATTTTGCAAGCTTAAATAAGGTTTGAGCTGCACTAAGCCTTGTAATCTGTTTTTACCAATATAAATGCCAAAACTGAATTGCCACTATAAAGTCTGCCAAGTTTCTTTGTATTATATGTCAGTATGCTGTTTTCCTTGATAGTGCCATCAATAAACATGTCTGGGGATCAACTGCTTGTGATCAGATACGCTACTTTCATTGTTTCAAGCTGAGCTGATACTGTATGAAAAGCCAATGCCAAAGAGGTTCCATTCAGACTTGGGCATTTGAGGGAAGAGGTAAGGCACACTTCCCCCTACCCTGCAAACAAAGATTTAAGTTAACGTTAGAATTTCCCCAATGCTCACAAGTTGTAGACCTCATTTCCTAGACATGCATAAATTGTAGATGGCAGCATAATGCTCTACCTCTTGCAGGTATTTTCTACATAATTCAACAGGTACATACACAAAGTTTAAAAGAACTAGACATTCAGCTATACACTCATCGTATGCAAAAGTCCTGTTACCTCAAAATAGCAATATTATACGATGTTTTTCTGGTATGCCATTGCGCCATGATAGGATAGAAACATATGTTGTTGCTGGGTTTCACTGCACTTAAAGAATCCTTCAAATGTCTATGCTCAGAGTTACCCAAATATCTGTTCTTGCAGGGCAGACTGCTTCCATTTTGAAATAACAGTTTTTCTAGTTTCTACTAGTCCCATTTAGATGCGTATGTTGGGGGGGGGCTTATGCGTTTGGTTTGGTTTTTGTTTTGTTTGTTCAATCTTGAGCATTTCATGCTAGGCAATCTTTTATACTTACAATACAAGGCAGAAAGATAAATGATGGTAAAAAATTAACACAAAAATACTTTAAAAGTTCGGGGGTGGAAGAGAGGAGAAAAAAAGTTCAGAACTGAGAAAAGTAACTTTGTACAGGGTAGGAATGGGCAAGTACAACTTTATAAAAATAGTACGTTCTTTAAAAGTGCACATTAATATATGGATAGACTATCCTTAGAACTAAAAGCGGAGAGAGGGCATATTCATGTAGATGGAATGATGTGAGCAAAGATGTTGAAGAAGTGTATTTTGGCAACGGTGAGCAGAGCAGTTAGGAGAGCGTAAGGATTTCGCATATAAATGTAGTAGGTGACAAGGATTAAAAGAACTTTTGGAACCAGACAGACTGGAATGAAAATCATGGAGTCAAAAGTTTTAACTCATACAAACTAAGAGACAATGGGAACCATTAAAAGTTTTGAACACAAGGATGATATGAAAAAAACATGTATTCGGAAGATTAATCAGACAGGGATGTGGAAAGTTTGGAGGTGGCAAATGACAATTTTGAAATATTTTTCAAGAATATGTATCCAGATATACTTCAAGATTCTTAAAACTGTCTGAACATCTATACCCAATAAATTCTTCTGTTGAAGAAACAATTCACAAAAAAATTTAAATTAAAATAAAGAAACAAAAAATCCACAAAAGGAAAATAATAGGTTCACACACAAAGCAACATTTCTATTAGGAAAAAAAAATAGCTCAATGTCCAAAATTGCGGAAAGTGTGACAAATATTCTTCACAGAATACGGTCAGCCCCCTGTATTTGCGGGTTCCACATCCTCAGAATCAGCCAACAAGGGTTCACAAATACAATATTAGGGGGAAAAAATCCAGAACGTTACAGAAAGTAAAACTTGAATTTGCTGGTGTGCAGGAAACTATTCACATGGCATTTATATTGTATTTACAACTATTCACATAGCAATTACATTGTATTAAATATTATAAGTAATCTAGAGATGATTTAAAGTATACAGAAGAATGTGCACAGGTTATAGGTAAATAGTACACTATTTTATATAAGGGACTTGAGCATCTGTAGATTTTGGTATGGGGCGGGGAGGGGGCCTAGAACCAATCCCCCGCAGATACCAAGGAATGAGTGTATTATGTAGTAGTTTAATAACTGTGAAGACTATGTAAATTACATGGAAAAAAATGAAAAACTTATAATATAAACAAAGAATATCACATAACAATTTGGAGTGCAATAAACATCCCCAGAGGGCAATGCTTCTTTGCCTAAGCCACTAATAACAAGAAAGCTGAAAAAGCAGTCAACCCCCCACTGCTGTAGAAGCTCTTCCTCTTTGGATACCAAGAGGTTCCCAGTTCCTTTAGGAAAAGAGTCTAGGGAGCCCATCCCATCTGGGCACACTGGCTGTGACAGAAGAGTATTATTTCTAGGTAAAAATCGGCCTTGGCAGGTAGGGACTGAAGCCAGACCCTTGTTCCTATTAATAACTATGGGTGCTAGGGTAACACCAAATTCTTCTAGAATCTCAGTTCCACTGTTCTAGTCCAGGAAGCAGGCTCCCAGTTAAGTTGAACAGGACCTACTAGATTACAGTTCCTTTCACCCCCTCCCTCAACCACTTTCACATAGTGCTACAGGTGAAGATGGAACAGGTTCTGGTGACAACTCACAGGTGCGAATCAAGAGGGGTTTTGTTTTTTATGAAACAGTGGTTTTTACGGAATACATAGGACTAAGCAGCTCCAGAATGCTGAGCAGTCTGACCCAGATACGATATAGATATTGAAGGGTTTTCTATTTCTCCAATCACTATCTTCAGATATACTAGTATAATTCTCCCTTTCTTACCCCTTACTGACATCTCAGAACAATTACAGAACTTTCTGGATCATTTTTCAGGTATAAAATAGCCCAATGTGATATGAAAATTCCAACTTGGAGCTTACTTCATCCTCTCCCCTGCAGTGCTATCCAGGCTTTAAAGACTTAGAGAAAGAAAATGGTCTGATCTGTTACCAGCCCCATTTCTGGGGCCCTTTCTCATGGCCTTTTGTGGCAAGAAGTAAAGAGCTGGAGATAAGTGGCTCTTTCTTATCTGATCCCCATTGTTATCTTTTCTTGGCCAGAGTTGGGTATTGACGAGCTCTGTGTGGTAGGCATCCAAATGCTGGCTCTTTCATTAGGCAAAGATGGTTCCATGAGGTAGAAAATCTGTCTCCAGCTTGTCCTCTTCCAATGCCCCTTCAGTTTGCACCCCTGGAGATTGCTTTATTTCACAACTTCCTTCTGCCAGGATATACTTGTCTGGTGGCAGTCTCTCTTGAGTAGGCTTCTGTCAAGATGGCTGAAGCCCAGCTACCTTCCCATTTGACTCTTCACAAACTCACACATCCATTATTGGCCTAATATCGGAGTACAGACTGCCCCACACTGCCCCTCACTCCACCCTGCACTCTCTTCAATTTTTACACTCCTGTTCTAATAGCCACTGGACAGATCAGCAAGTCTACAGCATAAGCAGACATCCAATCAGCACTTAAAAATCTTTACAAGGAAACCCCCCTCACTTGGCTTAGGTGGGTTGAATACCCCCTCTTCTTCTCCTCAGTGAAAAAAAAAGAAAAGAAAAGAAAAACCACAGCCCTCTCCCTCTAGGCTAATAACTCAGCTGCAGCACTTGTCCCTTCTTTCACCCTAGTCTTCTGGCCTTCTGCTTACATAGCTAGGAAGGGGAGGGAGGAGAGTGATAAGGTTGGTGCTGAGATGATGATTAGAAGTAGTAGAACGTTTACCTCTTAATAAGCCCTAAGCAAGTTAAGGGTCTAGCCCCTAATTGTTTCATGCTATTTTAGCTATGTGATGCCTCCTTGTGCTCAATTTTGAGTCCTAGTCAACAGGAAAAGGACAACTCAATATCTTTTTATAAGAAAATGGCTGTAAGAAGTCTCTGAACTGAGAAACACAGATTTCAAGGAAGCAAAATGCTGTCCAAACTCAGAAAATGTTTCCTGAAGTTGAAGATCTATCCCTGAAGGAAAGGAGTTGAAACACAGAATTGGAGCCTGAGTCTTCTTTCTGGATATTAGAATGGTGCCCCCCTAAGTATGCTCGACCAAGGGAGACTTAATAAGTTCAAATGCCAAATACTTCCATTTTTAGGGCCCAGCTCTGGATTCACACATACGCAATCTCTTTTCATTATTAAAACTAGTCCCCAAAGAGTTGGAATCAGTTGCAGAATCCACTGCCTCAAAGATTCAGAACTACTACCATCACCTCCACTATCTACTCACACTCCCATTTCCGTCTCACTCTGTCCACCAGTCCCATTTCCTTCTCTAACCTGCCCTAGTCAGACACTCCTTACCTGCGGCGAGCCGCTTCTGACCAGCAGAATGACGAATCACCACACGCTAGATTCTTCTCGCATCACACTTTATTGGAGTACAGCTTGGTTTCGGGCGGATGGAAGGAAGACCCCGTACGCTCGAGCCTGTCTGCTTATATAAGGGCTTAAGGACTCGTGTAAGTCCCTGATTCGTCCGTATGGTTATCGCATTTCGCAAGCCGGACTTTGGATAGGCCACTGCTTCAAAACCTGATTAGCATATTAGGTGCATACGCCCTAGCGGCATACTTAGTGCACGCGCAATGGCTATCCGGCCGCGCCCTACACTTACCCATCCCCAAAAGATTTCCCTAACTTCAAATCACAAAGAATAATGCTGGGGGTCTCTTTTTCTCATCTCCCCCTTGAAACATTGCCAAGGATGTTCAGGTGCATAGCAAATCTGATTCAAGTGCAATACAATCTTCTTAAAGTCTTCCTTTAGTCACCTTCCACCCCAAAACTAAGAAATAATTAATTTTAAAATAACATTTCTTTATTTTGTTTTGTAATGTTTTATCTTACTACATACCATAAAATCTTTCCTAGTCAAAATAAAAATTATTTGTAAATCTGCCCCGTTCTCTAGAGAAGAAGCAGCAAGTCCCCAAGCCATATCTATGAATTCACCCCAATGGTAATAATTTCAAACAAAAGAATTGTTTTCCTTTTGGAAAAGCTGTCACCATAACCAATTATAATTCCACATAGGGACCACAGAATTATTATAAAGTTATAACTTGCCATCCTCTCTCCCTTTCAACCCCAATTCCAACTAAATGAAAGATGAGAAAGCTATGTTTATGAAGTGTTTAGAGCTCCTCAACTAGAAATTGCTACAGAAGACTAATTATTGCTGTAAAGCTTAATAGTATACATTTACTATGAAACTGTGGTAATGGGGTCAGCTTTTGTTTTCCAGGGTTGAGTAGAATAGAATTTGAGAAGTGTGGAGGTTTATAGGAATAAAAATCTTTAGAAACACAATCTCAAATAAATGGGGGAAAGAAACAGAAATACATTTTTAGTAAGCATTGCAGTACTGTCTGAATAACAACCTGAGCCCACCTCAGCTTCCGTAAGGCCATTACCACAGACTAATAGCACACATTATTCGATACTACTTTAACAGCCCAGCCCCATCGAACATATGCGCTGTCTGCATGGGAGGTCTGAGGGCTAAAGCTAGAGCATGCAGCAAAAAATGTGCGAAAAGCAGTGCACTTCTGAAATATTTTACTGAATACTAACATTCACTAAAAACTTTCTTTGTGTGGCATACAACTCATAACCTTTAGCCATCTTTCCTCTTCCTCACTCTATAGTATCTGTTTTAAACAACTGAGATAATGAAATAATTCTCAGATTACTCACTAAAAATAAGCCTAAATACAATTCTTTAGTAAGATGTATTCTAAGTACTTATGAGATAGTGAGGCTTCCCACAAGAACATGGAAATTAGAGAAATAAGATTGTCCTGCGGGTGTAAAACTCTGAATGCCTAATAGGCAAGAGTAGAGATGCAAAGTTACCTTAAAAAACAAATGGAAATCAGGCCTAAAAGACTTGGCTGCTATTTGAGCAATTATATTACCATGCTTTATTAACTATGTCAGTCAAAAGGGGAATTGGCCAATCAAATACACAGATAAGGAAGTCTCAGAAAGCTACACTTTGGCAATGCTCTTGCAAGCACTTGTACATGGGAGAATCTCTTTGGGCCAAACAAAACTCACGGAAAAGACCAATAAAATATGTCAAACTCCCTTTGTTCTAATTAGTGCTCAGAAAAGAACATTATGACTTTAATTCCCAGGTAGGTATGTAGATTTGAGTATTCATTCTAGTTCCAATGGCAGTTATATATCTTATTATAAATCAATAACTTGATATTTGGGTTAAGATTTGGCTTCCCAAGTAACTTGACTACAAGCATCTTGAGCTAATCAGGCTGACTAGAGTTTTTTAGTACGTGTTCCAGTAAAGTTCTCAGGAAAAATTAACAAATATACTCTATGAGTTTGGTTACTACAAGTCATGGATGACATATGGATTGAATTTAATGACAAAATTAAGGCTCTATGTCTGCTGAGCTGAGGGCTTGATCCCAAGGTAATGAATGACAATTTGTGAAGGCTTTGATTAATAGTTTGCCATCGTTCCCACATGGCAGAGATCAACTACACTATCATCCATATGAATGATCTACTGGAACACTACAAGGTATTTCATAACTGTTCAGTGATTTTCATGTCTAAACCATAGAAAAAGATGGCCTTTAGAAATTCAGACTTGGACACATTAAAATACACATGAGATTTCTTTACAGACAATAAATTTATTTTTAAACATAGATTTAAAAGCTATTTTCTAAAATATAGTTCATAAGTGCCCACGTATATGTTCGGAGTTTTGAGGCATAGATGAGATATTTCAAATATGCATATTTGAAATATGCATATATGCCACTATTTCTCCATCCCTGCCCTTGGCAGACATCACAACACCCTTTCCACAGAACCCAGATGTAACTTCAGAACCATTCTTAACATAATCTTCTAAGCCAGTCAATTAAAATTGACATGAAATGAGACTTATTTGCCACCTCTGGTATAGACTTTAGGTTGTTTGGGATTGATATTTCATATTCTTTTCATATATCGAAAGTGTCATTTTGAGTCAAACATGTATTTGGTATATAGTGTATTGTGATAAAATTTCAGAGTAAAAAAATGTTTTTTTCAGAAAAATTAATGAAGAGTAAAAACATGTTATGCTACTCACATTTGTCTTGAGTTTAAACATTTAAAAGAGAAAATTATATTTGATCTTAAATTATCTTACTATTCCCAATAGTAAGACTCATCTCATTTTTGTTCAACCTTCCTAAGATTTGTCCCACAGTTCTGCATCCTATTCAACCTTCTATAGACTAAAGAAGTTCACACCAATGATACAGTGTGGCTACTTTAGAGATTAAAGCCACTTAGCCAGCTGGCATAATGCTTGGAACAAAACAGAAGAGAGAGATTAAAGTTTAGCCAAGAACCATAAGAGATAGTAATCATACTTTATTAATTATATCTTAACTGCCCATAGAAAACATATATTATCTTACGGTATGGTAGGAACAGTGATATTTTAACAGCGGTATTAAAACATAGGAAATTTTTTCATACTTAAAAGGACTATTTATTTGTCCACTTCTACTAAAAAAAAAAAATAGAAATTGGGTTTAAGGTGCTTGATGAAGTACTAAAACTGAATACAAGGGAATTTTCCTCATTTACAAAATTGCAAATCAGAAGGGAAAGCAGGGCACTCAATTAAGTGTGCCAAAAGAAAGCATATTTTGATTGGGATGGACATGAAGATGGATGAGAAAGACCTGGTGCAAAGAGGCTGTCCAGGTCTGGTGGGGCGTAGAAGGAACCTTGAAGAAGTTGAAAAACTTCTCCACTACTACATAAACAGTATTGGAAATTTTATCCAACTCAATCAAATAAAGAAACAAAAATTAGAAAGAAAGAAGAAAATTATTTTCAGATAACATGGTGATATAACTGGAAAACTCAAGAAAATCAATGGGAAAACTACAAGTTAATTCTGTAAGATACCAGGGTAGAAAATTAACCCATAAATCAAGAGCTTTCATATACAAATCAAAACCAATTAGAAGATAATAGAAAACCCCTACACTGAAAAACAAATGTGCAAACCTACATGTAGAAGGCTATGAAACTCTCATTAAATATATAAAAATAAATGTGAGCAACAGAAAGATATATCATGTTCTTGGGATTATCAATTCTCCTAAAGTTTAATTTAACACAATCTCAAAAAAACCCCATGAAATTCTTGGATCTAGATATGTTGATTCTAAAGTTTACACGTAGAGAAAAGTAATACGGGTGGGAATAGCTAGCCTCATCAGATCTTAAAAACACCACAAAGCCTCTATAATTTACTGACACATAAATAGACCAATAGAACAGATTACTATGAAGTCTAGAAATAGAACCATGTACATAGCAAATTTTAGTATATCATTAAAGTGACATCTCAAATGATTGGGGAAAGGGACTTTTTAATAAATGATGCTGGGACAATTGGATAACCATTTGGAAGAAGATAAAATTGGATCAGTACAGAATAAACTCCAAATGGCTCAGAAGTCTAAATATAAAAATTGAAAGCATATAAGTACTAGAAGAAATTATGGTTGGATACCTTTATAACCTGGGAATGGGAAAGCCTTTCTAACTATGATTTAAAATTCAGAAACCATAAAATAAAATAAAAGATTGACAAGTTTGACTTTATAAATACAAAATAAATTTGCATGGCAAAAATATATACATATGTATGTGTGCATATAGATATCTACAAAGACAGCCCAGAACAAAGAAAATGACCAAAATCTAACAGAAAAACAGGAAAAATTGCTAATAACCCTTAAGCAAATTAAAATATACTCTACCACCCCATAAGTAAAATATAAAAAACCACACCAAGATCCATTTTTTAACCTATCATATTGGCAAAAATCCAAAACTCTGACAATACACCCTGTTGCCAAGGCTATAGAGAAACAGGCACTCTCAAACATTTTATGGTTGGAATACAAAATGATGTGATCTCTATTGAGAAGTTGGTAATATAAAAAATATTACAGATTTGTTTACCCTTTAACCCAGCAATTCCACTTCTGGCAATCTTCCCTGAAGATAAAGTTCAAGAAATACAAAACAACACAGCAGAAGGTTATGCAATCAGTATTATTTGTCATACCAAACAATTGAAAACAATTCAAATATCCTTTAGAAGTGACAGGTTAACTAAACTATAGTACATCCATAAAATGGATTGATAGCATCCAGCCACAAAAAAAGAAGGAAGAAGAGCTTGCTGTACTACCATGGTGTAAGGTCCAGGATATGTTATGTGAAAAAAGCAAGACACAAAACATGCTACCTTTTTCATAAGAAAGGAGGAGACACAAGAATGTGTGTGTGTGTGTGTGTGTGCATGTATTTGCCTAACTTGCAAAAGAAACCCGGGAAGAATAAACTAGAATCTAATACAAATTGTAAACAAATTCTAAAAACTGATGGAGGAATGGGGGAGAATCATGTAACACTAATTGTGCCTACTTTACAGTTTTGCTTAGAACCAGCACACAAGCACACACACACACACACACACACGATCTCTTCATCCCTTGTTTTGTTTTGTTTGCTAATCTAATATTCTTCAGTACCCTGACACAATTAGAAATTCACAGCCAACATAAAGTCTAAAGTATCTTTTTTTTTTTTTTTTTTGCGGTACGCGGGCCTCTCACTGTTGTGGCCTCTCCCGTTGCGGAGTACAGGCTCCGGACGCGCAGGCTCAGTGGCCATGGCTCAGGGGCCCAGCCGCTCCGCGGCATGTGGGATCTTCCCGGACCGGGGCACGAACCCGTGTCCCCTGCATCGGGGACAAGTTGTACCCACGTGTACATGGATCCCTAAACCATGTATTATTTAGTTTTGCCTTTTTAAAGAATTATTTTTTAATGGCATCAGACTGTATATAGTCTTCTATGGCTTGATTTCTTCATTCAACATCAGGTTTCTAAGATCCATCCATATTATTATGTGAAGTTGTACTACATTCGTTTGTGCTGTGTAACTATGACAGTTTCTTAATCCATTCGTATGTCAAATAACAATTGGCTCATTTTCATTTTTGTGCTATTACAATGTTACATAAATATTTCTGTTCATGTATGCTGGTATACTGGTGCAAGAGTTTATGTAAAACCTATACCTAGATGGAATAGGTGGGTTGTAGGATATGAATGCGTTCAATTTTGAATTTAAAAGCTTTTTCCAAAAGGAGTGAAATGATTCACACCCTCACCAGCTGTATATAAAAGTTCTTATTACTCCACATACTGCCAACATTTTGAATTGCCAAGCTCAATCTTACCAAACTAACTGGTATAAAATACAATCTCATTGTAATCAATGATATATTGTTGTGATATATATTACAATGACATAATCTAATGAGATTCAGCATCTTTTCCGTAGGTTTACTTGCCATTCATATATCCTCTAAAATGTTCACCATCTATTTTTTCAAATATTTTATCTTTTCTTATTGAATTATAAAAATTATTTGCATGCTCTTGATACTAACGCTATGCCAATTTTATGTCTTCTGTGTATCTTTTCCCAGGATATAGTTTGTCTTTTCACTTTTTTAAATGTCCTTAATTTGATTACAATCAAACTTATTAATATTTTATTGCATATATGGTTACCATTTTTCAGTTACATTTAAAAACATTCTTCCCTGTACCAAAGCCATAAGGACATTGTCTTATATTTTATTTTAGAAATTTAATATGCCTTTAATATTTGTCTTTTATGCACATTTGCCTTTCACATTTGTCTGTTATGTCAACTGATTTTTGAATATGATATGAGGCAGAGATCCAATTTCTTTTTTTTTTTTTTTTTGGTTTGATTAATCAGTTGTTTCAGGACCAGTAATTGAATAGACCACTTTTTCCTAAAGATACGAAATATCTTATTGGTATTATATGAAGCTTCCACATATGCCTCAGTCAGTTTCTGTATTCTCTAATCTATTCTATCAGTCAGTTTATCTCTGTGCCACACTATCTTAATATAATTAGACTTTTCTATATATCCAAGATAACATTTTCACAAACATAATAGAAATCCCTTAGTATCATCTAATATACAGTTCATGAACCACCCGCTCAACTTGCTCTCAAAATGTCTTACAGCTGCTTTATCCAAAACAGGATCCAACCCAGGACCTCATACTGCATCAGCCACTAACTTGAAACTTTAAACATTTCACTTTTCATGACAGCAACTGGTTGAAGTAATTGGGACATCTATCCCACATAATGTCTCATCTTCTAGATTTATCTGATTGCTTCCTTGTGATATTATTTAGTTTATTATCTATCCTCTGAATTTCCTGAAAAAAATCAACTGGGGGCTTCCCTGGTGGTGCAGTGGTTGAGAGTCCGCCTGCCGACGCAGGGGACACGGGTTCATGCCCCGGTCCGGGAGGATCCCACATGCCGCGGAGCGGCTGGGCCCGTGAGCCATGGCCACTGAGCCTGCACGTCTGGAGCCTGTGCTCTGCAACGGGAGAGGCCACAGCAGTGAGAGGCCTGCGTACTGCAAAAAAAAAAAAAAAAAATCAACTGGAAATTAGATCTAAAGATTTGTCTGGATTCAAATTAAATATTTGTGGCTAAAATACATTACAAGTGAGACTCTGTGGTTCACATTGCATCACAACTGGAGATATATAACTGATTTCCCAGATTAGCACTTCATTAGGGCGGTGACAATGCTACTCCTCCATTGTATATTGTCCCTCCCTTGTTTTCAAAAGATTGGAATCTCTTTGATATTACTTTAGCACCATTCAAGTGTCCAGCTCATTTTCAACCATTCATCTAACAGCTTTAACACCAATTAATACTCATTGTCTGAAACAATAATTTCATTAGGGATTGTGAAATGGTAATTTTCTAATTCTAGCTTTTTTTCTAAACTTATGTCATTATTTTGAAAAAATAGAACTTTCTCTTTTAACTGTGATATTATTTTTTAAAATAGGGCTTTCCCTTTTAATTTGGTTACCCAGAACTATAGTTCCTACAGGAAAGACAGAATAAATACTTAAGCATTGCTCTCCAGTTAACAATTTTCGAAGTAGTTCTTTTGTTTAATAACAATCTCCTGTGTCCTTTTTTAAATAGGCTTTTTAGAGCAGTTTTAGTTTTATAGAAAATCTGTCAACCTAAGATCCTATACTCAGTTATAATATCCTTCAGAAATGAAGGGAAAATCAAGACATTCTCAGTTGAAAGAAAGAGAATTTGTCACCAGAAGACCTACTCAAAAGGAATGGCTAACAGAAACTCTTCAAACAGAAAGGAAATGATAAAAGAAGGAAACTTTGAACATAGGAAATTAAGAAAGAATGGCAGAAAGAGCAAAAATATGGGTAGACATAATAGACTATCCTTCTCCTCTTGGGTTTTCTAAATTATTTTAGACAGTTAAAGCAAAAATTATAATATTGTTTGACGTAATTCTCAATGTATATGAAGGAAAATATTTAAAACAATTATGTTATAAAGGGGGAGTATAAAGGGACCTAAATGGAAGTAAATGTTGACACCAGTAAGACTGCAGTAAGTCATGTATACATAATGTAATGCTTAGAATGACCATTTAAAAATATATACAGAGAAACACATTTTAAAATTCTAAAGATAAGTTAAAATGAAATTCTAAATAATTCAAGTAACAAACATAAAGGCAAGAAAAGTGAAACAAAATCATGAAAAACAGAAAGAACAATCAATAAAATAACAGATCATATCAATGATTACATTAAGTGTAAATGATCCAAATGCACCAAGTAACAGAAAATTAGCATGATGAATTTTAAAACATGGCCCAGAGTGTTGTAACAGAAGACGGCAAAGTAGTAAGCTCCAAGAATCAATCCCTCCATGGAGTCAACTATTGAGCTGGTAAAAGCTGTCAAAATCAATTACTGGGAAACTCCAGAGTCTAGGTACACTTGTAGTGTTCAGGGGAGTGCTTGATGAAGAAAGAGGCTGATAAATTTTTGTGAATTTCAGTGTTTTGCATAGCAGCTCCTATCACCTATCCCTCTACCATATAACAGGCAGCCATGGAAATAGCAGCCCATATTCTTGATGTAGCTGGATGTTGCCAAGGGGGGGGCAATAGGGATCTTGTCCTCCAAAAATTGTGGTAAGTGTTTTTATCTGCCTGGTAGTATCCTCCCAGGGGACTAGCACAGAAGCTGGCTATTATTTCAAGCCCATCAACCTAAACCAGCTTCCCAAGAAGCGTCTGTCAAAAGAATCTAAGGTCAGAACATATTTTTATTTCTTTTCTTATTGGATCCAAGCTTTGAAGGAAGTCTCTGCCAGATCATTGGCTGACCATGGAGATAATGAAACAGAGACTTCAAGATTGTGCATGACAAGATCTTGCATGATACTTTGTTTTGCAAAACTGGTTTGGAAAAGTCATTAAAGAGTTGGCTGTAGCCTTCAAAAAGCAACAATAGCAATCCCAAGGGAGGAAGGAGACTTTTATTTCCAGAGTCACCATATCACAATATTCAAATGTTCAGGATTAAAAGCATACAAATAAACAGGAAAGTATGGCCCACTCACAGGAAAAAAATGAAATTGAAAGAAACCATCCCTGAGGCAACACAGATACTAGACTTACTAGGCAATAACTTTGAGTTAGTGTTTTACATATATTGAATAGCTAAAGGAAACAGGACAAAGAAACTAAAAGAAATCAGGAGAATGATTTATGATTCAGCAGTGAATATCAAAAAAGGGATAAAAAGTATAAAAAGGAATCAAATAGAAATTCTAGAGCTGTAAAAGTACAATAGTTAAACAATACATACAGTATTGTACTGAAAAGTACAATAGCTCCTCTAGTTGAACTCAAGAGAAGTTTGACAGCAGATATGAGCAGGCAGAAGGAAGAATCAGTGAGCTTGAAGATGGGACAATTGAAATTACACCCTGAAAAGAAGAAAGTAAAAGGAATGAAGAAAAAGAACAGAGCCTAAAAGACTAATGGGGTACCATCAAGCATACCAACATACACAAAATGGGAGTGTCAGAAGGAGAGTAGAGAAAGAAAGAATATTTTAAGAAATATTGGCTGAAAACTTCACAAATTTGATGAAAGACATGAATGTACACTTCCAAGAAGTTCAATAAACTCCAAGTAACATAAACTCAAAGAGATCCATACTAAGACACATTATCATCAAACTGTCAAATGACAAATCAGAGAAAGCATCTTGAAGGCATCAAGACAGAAGCAACTTGCCATATATAAGGAAGGCTCAGTAAGATTAACAGCCAATTTCTTCATCAAAAACCATGGAGGCCAGGAGGCAGTGGGATGATCTAGTTAAAGTGGTGAAAGGAAAAAAAAATACTGTTAACCACAATTCTATATCTGGCAAAACTCTCCTTCAAAAATAAAGGAGAAATTAAAGAATTTCCAGATAAAGAAGAACTGAGGGAGTCCACTACTACTAGACCAGCCCCAGAAATGTTAAAAGGGAGTTCGCTCGGGCACAAATGAAAGAACACTAAACAGTTACTCTTATTTCTTCATATGAAGAAATAAGAACACTGGCAAAAGTACCTACATAGGTAAACATAAAAACTAGTGGTATTGTATTTTTGGTTTGTAATATAATTTTAAAGAGAAATGCATAAAATATAATTTTCATGCATATAATTGTTTTTGTTTCCAATATAATTTAAAAGAGAAATGCATAAAACAATAATTATAAATCTATGTTAATAGATATAATGTATAGGCACATGACAATGCAAACATGAAGGGGGATGGAGCTGTATAATAGCAGAGTTTTTGTGTACAATCAAAAAAAAATTGGTAATAATTCAAACTAGATTGTTATAAATTTGAATCCCCATGGCAACCACCAAGAAAATGACTAAAAAATATAGAAAAAAAAAGTGAGAAAGGAATCAAAATGGTATACCAGAAAAAATCAATTAAACACAAAAGAAGCTAGTAATGGAGGAACTGAGAAACAAAATATATGACACATAGAAAACAAATAGCTAAATGTAAGAAGTATTGAAAGAAGCCAAACACAAAAGGCCACATATTGTATGGTTCCATTTATATGAAATATCCCGAATAGGCAAATCCATAGGGGAAGACAGCAGATTAGTGGTTGCCAGAGTCTGTGAGAAGAGAGAAATGGGGAGTGACTGTTTAATGGGTACGTGGTTTACTTTTGGGGTGATGAAAACATTCTGAAGCTAGAGAGTTATGATAGTTGTACATCATTGTAAATGCATTAAATATAACTTAATTGGATACTAAAATGATTAAAATGCTGAATTTTATATCTATTTTGTCATAATAAAATATATGTAGAGAAAAAATGTTCACATGACCACGTTCAAGTGATGATAAGTCAGTAACACCAACTTTGCTTATGGTAATATTTCTAGAAATAAGAAAATTGGTAATCCATTTATATAAGATTTCAAGGGGACTTTCCTGGCGGTCCAGTGGTAAAGAATCCGCCTTACAATGCAGGAAATGTGGGTTCAATCCCTGGTCAGGGAACTAAGATCCCACATGCCGTGGGGCAACTAAGCCTGCACACCACAACTACTGAGCTCGCACACCTCAACTAGAGCCCGCCTGCCGCAAACTACACAGCCCACACACTCTGGAGCCCGTGCGCCACAACTACAGAGCCCATGCGCCCTGGAGCCCACACGCCACAACTAGAGAAGAGAAAACCCGCATGCCACAACTAGAGAGAAGCCCGCGCACTGCAAAGAAATATCCCATATGCCTCAGCAAAGACGCCGTGTGCCTCAACTAAGACCCGGCACAGCCAAAAATAAATAAATCTTTAAAAAAAAAAAAAAGATTTCAAGGTCAATACAAAGTACTAACCTTACTGCCAAGACAGAGGAGGCAAAGTATAAGATGGGGTAGACATTTTTTTTCATGGCAACAATGAATAACTGATTTTAAAAAAAAAAAGGATATTACAACAGTAAGAGGTAGCAACATGAAATTTATTACTCCCAAGGAAGTACAGACCATGTAAATAACTTCAAAATTATTTAAAGTGCAATATGATTGAGTCATAATGACTTAAGAAAATCTGCAATGTTTAAAATCTAATCTTTTGAGACTGATATAAGGAAAAGAAAGCCTTCCTTTCTATAACCTACCCCTTGGTTCTACTAATAAATAGTGAGCAAGAAAAATTGTGGGCCAACTCCACATAGCACTTTTTATATTCTTAACTCACTATACTTTACAAGTTCAATTTGAATCTTCACAGCCTACTTTATCCCAAGCCTGTCTACAAAACATTTCATTGACAGATGTGGCTGGTGGTAGGTTTCCATTTTTCACAAAAGTTAGTTTCTTGTCTTGAGGATTGAATTTGTTTGAAAATCTTTCTGTATTTTTTTCTAATTATGTTGGTACATCCACTAAAATTCTGTTTTCATAACAACTACTGTTCATGGATATCTATTTTTGTTTTATATGAAAGGAAAACTGTAATTTAGAAAAAAAATGGCACATTTTAAAATATTCATTTATAAATGGGCTAGCTTTGAACCAATGAGCTAGCTTTGGGGAAAAAATGTTTACATTTTTGTTTCCTTTTAAAATTATTCAAAGTCATTTATTTACTGTTAGATTCAGAAAGCTTGCATCTGGTGGTGATACAGGTATCATGCCAATGTTTAAACTCTTGGATTAGCAGTACTAATAATTTGTACACAGATGTTAACAAAAATAACCTCTCCTTGTTCTAGTTATGCTTATTTTTATGTAACACACAAAACTGGGGTGGGGGGAGTTCAAGTAAACAAATGACATCTACATTTTAAACCCAAATAAGTAAGTTTTTGGCTCAACTCCTACAAGTTGAAATCTACCCTCTGTAGTTATACAGCCTTTTTAAATCAGTTACTACATTGAGCGTAAAGAAGTTTTGTGCCAAACCACTAAACGTGTCAGAATACCCCAGGAAAAAAATGATAGGCTCCCTATATAAATTAAACAGTACAGATGAAATATAGGCATACACCAATTCATTCATTCCTCAAGATAAGACTTGTTGTACTTCTATTTGTCAGGCACTAGGCAAGGCATTAAATGATATAGTAGAGAACAAATACAGTTCCAGTTCTCAAGGAGGTTACTCTGTTGTGAGGATATTGAATATACTACTATTCAAATAACTAAATAATTTTGGAAAAGGTCACGGCATCCCTTTCTTCAGGTTATTTTTTAAAATTTCAAACAGCTTAAATTTTGCTTTGTAAAACCATTATTAAGAAACATTAGGAATAAACCAAAGTTTTTTACAATTAAAGCTTAATGCTTGAGGGACTTCCCTGGTGATCCAGTGGCTAAGACTCTGTGCTCCCAATGCAGGGGCCCCAGATTCGATCCCTGGTCAAGGAACTAGATCCCACATGCCGCAACTAAAGATCCCACATGCCGTAACTAAAGATCCTGCATACCACAACTGAAGATCCCACATGCCGCAACGAAGCTCCTGCACACGACATTGAAGATCCTGTGTGCCGCAACTAAGACCTGGTGCAGTCAAATAAACAAATAAATATTAAAAAATAATAAAAAAATAAAGCTTAATGCTTGATAATGCTGTCAAGATATTGTATTAAGCATTATTAAACATCAACGATATTTATGTGAACCTGGGGAGTGCTCAGCAAAACTATATTAGGGTCTTTCATGTTGCATGGAATATAGATGTACCAAGATGATACAGATTTACTGCAAAAATCATGGGGGAAGAAAGAAAACTCAGGAAACTGATTCAGCTGCTATACAACGAGACAATATGGAGAAGTGCAAAAAATAGCTCCTTGTTGTTCAGGATACAACAGCAGTTTTAAAGCCCCCAAAGCAGCTCTAGTAACCAACTAGCGGCCCTGATAACGTACTCATCTAATGATCTCCATCTCAAGTATGTATTGCCTGTCTTACAGTTACTCTGCCATTTTTGAAGCCATCCTTCAGTCTTCTCTTTCTCACACATTATGACAAAACCATTAGCAAATCCCGACTGCAAAATACAGCCTTAATACAACAACTTCTCGTGACCTCCACAGTTAATACTCTATTTTAAGCCACCATAATCTCTCTCCTAGCCTACTGCAATCCCCTCCTAACCCATCAGCCTATTTCCACTTTCTCCCCCAGTCAGTTCTCCCCTACAACAGCCCAGGTTCTTCTTTTTTTTTTTTTTTTTTAACATCTTTATTGCGGTATAATTGCTTTACAATGGTGTGTTAGTTTCTGCTTTATAACAAAGTGAATCAGTTATACATATACATATGTTCCCATATGTCTTCCCTCTTGCGTCTCCCTCCCTCCCACTCTCCCTATCCCACCCCTCCAGGCTGTCACAAAGCACCGAGCTAATATCCTGTGCCTTGTGGCTGCTTCCCCCTAGCTATCTACCTTACTACGTTTGTTAGTGTGTATATGTCCATGACTCTCTCTCACCCTGTCAAAGCTCACCCAGGTTCTTCTTAAAGTGGGTATCGTATCATGTCATTTTCCTGTTCAAAACTGCCTTACGGCTTCCCATCACATTTAAAATAAAACAAAAGTGCTTCGCCTTGGTTTGTAAGGCTTTATATAATTTGATCCCTGGATATGTCCCAATCTCATTAGCTACCAATCTCATTATCTATCTCCCACTGCTCCAATAACATTGGCCTTCTAGCTGTTCCTAAAACATTACAAACATACTCCTGCCTCAAAGCTTTTCCACATGCTATTTTGTCTGCCTATAAATGCTCTTACCCCAGATGCTCTCATGGCACTCACCTTCATGTCATCTAGATTTCTCTCTATTCAACTACAGTCATACCTTGGTATCCTCAAGGGATTGGTTCCAGAACCCCCTCAGATACCAAAAAACCCAGGTGCTAAAATCCCTTAAATAAAATAGTGTAGTATTTGCATATAATCTATACACATCCTCCCTTATACATTAAATCATCTCTAGATTACTTATAATACCTAATACAATGTAAATGCCATGTAAATAGTTGCTGAGCATGCAGCAAATTCAGGTTTTACTTTTGGAACTTTCTGGGATTTTTTTCTGAATATGTTCCAGCAGCGGTTGGTTGACTCCAAGGCTAGGGAGTCCATGCATATGGAGGGCCAACTGTGCCTCCTAAGAGAGGCCTTCCTTGACCACCCTAAAAAAAGGACTCTGTTCTCTTCTCTGATTCATTTTTCTTTCTGGACTTATCACTACCCCAAAAAATATTCTATAATTATTCTTTATTCATTGCCAGTCTTCCCAACTAGAAGGTAAGCCCATGAAGGTAAACTTTTGTTCACTATTGCATCTTCTGCACTTTAGAGCAGTGTCTGGTACATAGTGAATATTCAATATTTGTTTAATGAACTAACTACTTCTTATGATTCAATGTCTGTCTACCTTTCCCTCTACTGACTCTGTTTCTGTTTGTCAAGAATTCAAAACTCCTGAGGGAGATGCTCCTCACCTGGTCTAATTACCACTGGTATAAAACATGAAGCCTTATTCAAGAAATCTCCTGTGGCCATTCCCTTCAGTTTGTATAAAAACATGGATTCCTCTCTAATATAAGAATAACAAAGTAGATCTTTCTCTTTAATTAGTTTCTTTCACTCCTTCTCTTCCCATTAAGGGCAACAAATTTTCATGCCACCTACCTAAGGTAACAAACAGGGCCAGACCTCCTAGGAAATTCCTTTCTTCTCCCCACCAAAAAAACTTAAGCTATCTCTCCCTCCCTCTGACCAAACCCCTAACCTCACCCTCATTACTTCCCTTCAGTTTTTATGGTGTAAATTTTCTAATGTATAAATCTGTGTGCTGTGATGTGTTATAGATAATTTATTACCTTTTTCTGACTTTTTTTCATTTAAATAAGAAATCCTATATAAAGCAGTGCCTTAACCCCACAGCAAGAACCTCAAATATGCAATTTTGGATAATATGATAATAATCGTGGGGATAATGAACTGGAGCAGAATGGCCTTCCTAAAATCCCTTAAATGACTTCACTTGCATGACTCTTGCCAGCCTTTTTACAGGATTACCCATTGTGTGCAATTCTCATTCATTCACACATTTGTTCAATAAGCATGACTGAGTGCCTATTTTGTTAAGGAACCAGGCAGTCCTCTCGGGTACAAATATGCTCTCCATAGGAGAGTGGTCTTTAATTTCAGCAGAAAGCTATCCCTCCTAACATGTTATTATTAGATGTTTCTGGGAATAAATTCATTGCTGAAGCATGTTTTAACAGCAGCAATTAGTGTGGATCACTCAGACTTCTTAATATGGAGTCCTTGTTTGTAGGCAGTACAGGTATATTATGAAGTTATTAAATTTACGGGAGAAATTTTCAAATATATAAATCCCTGTGCTATGGTGTCACTGCCAATTTAATCAAGAAAATTGCATTTTCTTCTGCACTCTACCCAACTTGCTCAACAATCTGTTTACTTTTTTTTAGGCCAAGCTATCCCAAGAAATGCTTACCAAAAGAGAGGAGTACAAAAAAATCTACAAACAATAAATGCTGGAGAGGGTGTGGAGAAAAGGGAACCCTCTTGCACTATTGGTGGGAATGTAAATTGATACAGCCATTATGGAGAACACTATGGAGGTTCCTTAAAAAACTAAAAATAGAATTACCATATGACCCAGCAATCCCACTACTGGGCATATACCCTGAGAAAACTATAATTCAAAGAGAGTCATGTACTTCAATGTTCACTGCAGCTCTATTTACAATAGCCAGGACATGGAAGCAACCTAAATGTCCACTGACAGATGAATGGATAAAGAGGATGTGGCACATATACACAATGGAATATTACTCAGTCATTAAAAGGAATGAAATTGAGTTATTTGTAGTGAGGTGGATGGACCTAGAGTCTGTCATACAGAGTGAAGTAAGCCAGAAAGAGAAAAATAAATACCATATGCTAATGCATATATATGGAATCTAAAAAACTGGTACTGATGAACCTAGTGGCAGGGCAGGAATAAAGATGCAGACATAGAGAACAGACTTGAGGACACAGAGGGGGAAGGGGAAGCTGGGATGAAGTGAGAGAGTAGCAGTGACATATATACATTACCAAATGTAAAACGGATGGCTAGTGGGAAGCTGTTGCATAGCACAGGGAGATCAGCTCAATGCTTTTTGATGACCTAGAAGTGTGGGATAGGGAGGGTGAGAGGGAGGCTCAAGAGGGAGGGGATATGGGGATATATGCATACATATAGCTGATTCACTTTGTAGTACAGCAGAAACTAACAACATTGTAAAGCAATTATACTCCAATAAAGATGTAAAAAAAAATATATATATATATATATACAATGGAATATATACATATGGAATGTATATATATATATATATATATACAATGGAATGGTATATATATACAATGGAATATTACTCAGCCATAAAAAGGAATGAAATTGTGTCATTT